>NC_053022.1:583439677-583499043 GCF_003073215.2 Triticum urartu
TTGTATTAACCGGAAACATAATACATGTGTGAATACATAGACAAACAGAGTGTCACTAGTATGCCTCTACTTGACTAGCTCGTTAACCAAAGATGGTTATGTTTCCTAACCATGAACAAAGAGTTGTTATTTGATTAACGAGGTCACGTCATTATTTGAATGATCTGATTGACATGACCCATTCCATTAGCTTAGCACCCGATCGTTTAGTATGTTGCTATTGCTTTCTTCATGACTTATACATGTTCCTATGACTATGAGATTATGCAACTCCCGTTTGCCGGAGGAACACTTTGGGTGCTACAAAACGTCACAACGTAACTGGGTGATTATAAAGGAGCATTACAGGTGTCTCCAAAGGTAGATGTTGGGTTGGCATATTTCGAGATTAGGATTTGTCACTCCGATTGTCGGAGAGGTATCTCTGGGCCCTCTCGGTAATGCACATCACATAAGCCTTGCAAGCATTGCAACTAATGAGTTAGTTGCGGGATGATGTATTACAGAACGAGTAAAGAGACTTGCCGGTAACGAGATTGAACTAGATATTGGATACCGACGATCGAATCTCGGGCAAGTAACATACCGATGACAAAGGGAACAATGTATGTTGTTATGCGGTCTGACCGATAAAGATCTTCGTGGAATATGTAGGAGCCAATATGGGCATCCAGGTCCCGCTATTGGTTATTGACTGGAGATGTGTCTCAGTCATGTCTGCATTATTCTCGAACCGTAGGGTCCGCACGCTTAGTTACGATGACAGTTATTATGAGTTTATGCATTTTGATGTACCGAAGTTAGTTCGGAGTCCCGGATGTGATCACGGACATGACGAGGAGTCTCGAAATGGTCGAGACATAAAGATTGATATATTGGAAGCCTATGTTTGGATATCGGAAGTGTTTCGGGTGAAATCGGGATTTTACCGGAGTACCGGGAGGTTACCGGAACCCCCTGGGAGCTATATGGGCCTTAGTGGGCTTTAGTGGAAAGGAGAAAGGGGCAGCCCAAGGTGGCCGCGCGCCTCCCCCCTCCCCTAGTCCTATTAGGACTAGGAGAGGTGGCCGGCCCCCCCCTCTCTCTTTCCCCCCTTAAGAAATCCTATTCCAACTAGGATTGGGGGGGGGATCCTACTCCCAGAGGGAGTAGGACTCTCCTGGCGCGCCCTCCTTGGCCGGCCAGCCCCTCCCCCTTGGATCCTTTATATACGGAGGCAGGGGGCACCTCTAGACACACAAGTTGATCCTTGAGATCGTTCCTTAGCCGTGTGCGGTGCCCCCTGCCACCATATTCCACCTCGATCATATTGTAGCGGTGCTTAGGCGAAGCCCTGCGACGGTAGAACATCAAGATCGTCACCACGCCGTCGTGCTGACGAAACTCTTCCCTGACGCTTTGCTGGATCGGAGCCCGGGGATCGTCATCGAGCTGTACGTGTGCTAAGAACTCGGAGGTGCCGGAGTAACGGTGCTTGGATCGGTCGGATCGGGAAGACGTACGACTACTTCCTCTACGTTGTGTCAACGCTTCCGCAGTCGGTCTACGTGGGTACGTAGACAACACTCTCCCCTCTCATTGCTATGCATCACCATGATCTTGCTTGTGCGTAGGAAATTTTTTGAAATTACTGCGTTCCCCAACACGGACCCCCCGCCGCCGCCAGGGAGGGCGACGCGGGGGACGCGGGGGGGGGGGGGATCTGTTGGGGCTCGATTGATCTGTTACCCACTAACTTTTATGTTTTGGTTCGACATACGTCTGAGGGTCACATCTGGTGTCCAGTAGGTAAATTATACATGAATATTTTTCTGAAGTACTATCGTAATCAATTTTTGAAGTGTGATTAGATTTAGGAGATGACTTTGATATTTTTGTTTCTGATTTCCTTATCTCTCTTTGTCCAGTTTGTCCCGCAATTATTGATTCATGATACTTGGCCTCGTGATAAATATTACAGAAAATTATCCTATTTTTTTGGGTTTGGTGCACAACTAGGTTGTAAAATTGCAAGCAAGCTGGCATTTATGCGCAGCAAGAAGGAAAATGGTTTGTGCTATATATACAGAGTGAAGTGGACAATCACATAAAAACTAGATATTTGTACATCTAATTTCTTCTGTGCAGTTTGGATCTTCTTTCTCATGGTGTTAGAAATATATAGTTTTGCGAAATTGTATAACTTACGTTAGTTTGTACCGCACTAAGTTAACCCAAACTGGCTTCAATTTATTGGTTTGGCTTGGCCTGAACAAGGTTTGTAAAAGCAGAAGTGCTTGCCTTGGTTTATGTGTTCAGTTAAATTAATAACAGGAGTACCTCAACTTCATTAACAGTATAAGTTGATTGTGAGAATGTACTTTTGGTCAGAAGAAAGTACTACAACATCTAAATGTGGCTCATTTGCACTTAGTGAGTTTTCAGCTGCCATTTTAATGTGGCGACCTACTTTACAATAGAAAGCATGACTCCTTTTGAAATTGTTCCTATGCATAGCTTGCTTTCTTGTGATTACGGAATTATAATGACAAGCTTAACCATGTGAAACCCTTATTTCCCATCACATGAACCAAAAATAGTGAAGCCCTAATTTTTCATCACATGAGCCAGAAAATAACATATACATACGTATCATATCGATAGGGCACGGTGTGCCGCCGCGCGGGCATTGCTAGTGTGTGTACTAATTGCAGGAAGGCTTCTCATGCTCTAATTAGATGGACGGTATCTTCTTTGAAGAGCGAAATGCCAGATGTTTGATACTTGTCGTTCTATGGTTGTTTCAGAATTTCTGTGGGATTTGCAGTGGTTATAGGGGACCTTTTCATCTAGATAATTCTTCTCCTAACTTCCAGGTTACATCTTCCTCTCTACCAATTTAAAATTAGCCCTCTGGATTAATTTTTCAATAAAGGGTGATTTTATTATCTCAAAATACAGCATCAAGCCGATACAAAAGTATTATGAGTAACATCCAGTCTCTGCATAACTAGAATGCACACAATCAAATCCGAAAGTCTGACAAATTCATGAAATAAAAACCGACAAATCAGCAACAATAGAGTACTATAGACCGATACTATGCCTATGTCGAAGGATGTGGTGGATCGATCCGAAGGTTATGCTACCACCCATGTTGGAAAACAATCTCTGTAGCCACCTGCTCCAATCGCGTACACACCACCTTGAATAACAGTTAGTACTCCGGTCGTTGTAGCATAGACCACGTATGTAGCGACTGCGTACACTGTAAAATAACCTGCAGAGGAGAAACATTTTTTCATTAAAAAATATATAATTTCTACATAGTCAAAGCGACCAAATTAAGGCATACGCTACCATCCTTATTAACATTTTGAACCTATTTGAAATACCATCCAACCAATGACCAAAAATATTGGAAACACTTGTGGGTGGATACAAATTTGATGCTATTTGGATGACTGACCATGTAGAACATGCAAACTTACATTCAAAAAAGAGATGACTGGCATGAGTACAAAAACAACACTTCTTACTCTTTTGCCAGTTGCATCATGCAAGGTTGCCTTTGGTTAACACAACTCCCTTAGGAAGATACCACATGAAGATTTTCAATTTAGTCGAATCTTGGACTTCCAAATTTTCTTGTTATTACTCATTGGTACCTCAGAATGTGTCAGGTTAATCGAATCCAGCTGGGATAAACAATTATGCCATGACAAGTCTGGAGCCAATCAAATCCCGCCCGAACGAAATATTCAGCGGGGATGAACTGAGCACATGCGTAATATTATTATTCCTATTGCGAGCAATGTTGTATATGGCTGGATATTGTTCTTGGTGACTGACATTGCCTAGCCAGATGTCTTCCCAAAAACAAATCTTTGAGCCGTCCTTTATCGTGAAAGACGCAAAGAGAAAGAAATTTTCTTTGCCGCCATTAGGCCAGCCCAAAAGGGTGAGTCACCAGGTTTCCAAAATGCCTAGGACACCGCTTTTTGGCCTAGATACTTGTTGTGTAGCATGGTTTGACAAACACCTTCCTCAGTAAGAAGTTTGAACAACCATTTACTGAGTAGGGACTCATTTTTTACCTGTGGGTCATGAATTCCAGGGCCACCTTGGTCTTTAGACCTACAAACGACGTTTGATCAGCTTGTATTTTCTTTCTTTTCACCATCTCCTTGCCTAATTTTTTTGATTTAAAATAGTCTAGTCTTTGTAGGACCTCTTTTGGGAGTTGGAAGAAAGAAGGCATATAGAGAACCATATTTGTGAGGACAAAGTTAATCAAAACCAATCGTCCTTCAACTGAGAGCAGTTTGCCTTTTCAACTGCTCAACTGTTTCTCTAGTCGCTCCTCTATATGCTTCCACTCTGCAATGGTGAGGCGCCGATAATGAATCGCTATTCCCAGATATTTAATCGGGAATTGCCCATGTGCGCAACCAAATAGGACAGCATAATCGATCGTCGTCTCAGCGACTTCTCCAAAGAAAAAACAATTCATTTTTATGGAAGTTTATTTTGAGATCTAATATTTGCTCAAACGCTGGAAGCAAGAGTTTTAGGTTTCGAGCCTTGTCCAGATCATGTTCCATAAAAAGAATTATGTCATCAACATATTGTAAAATTGAGAGGCCACCATCCACAAGGTGTGGAACTACTCCTGCAATCTGGTCGTCCTGCTTGGCGCGCTCAATCTGAATAGCCAACATGTCAACAACAATGTTAAGGCCTAGTTCGGTTCACCGGAAATCAAAACACATGAACATGAAGAAATAGGGGAATAGGGAAGGAACGTTGCTGTAAAACAGAGGAGATGATGAGCACAGGAAACGGCAGAGGAAACCACGCGAGGAGTGTTCGGATCGATGGGAAAACAAGCATAGGAAACCATCTTCACGTGTACAGCTAAAAGGAAATGCTGCAGTTTTCTATTCGGCTTACCTTAGTCCCATGGAATATTTTATTAGGGCTCTGATGTCTACTATGCAGCCTTCTTCTCGTAGACTCTTGTTGGGCCTCCAAGCGCAGATTTTTGTAGGATAGTAGCAATTTTCTCTCAAGTGGATGACCTAAGGTTTATTAATCCGTGGGAGGCGTAGGATGAAGATGGTCTCTCAAATAACCCTGCAACCAAATAACAAAGAGTCTCTTGTGTCCCCGACACATCCAATACAATGATAAATTATATAGGTGCACCAGTTCGGCGAAGAGATGGTAATACAAGTGTAATATGGATAGTATATATAGGTTTTTCTAATCTGAAAATATAAAACAGTAAGGTAACTAGTAACAAAAATGAGCAAAAACGGTATTGAAAATGCTTAAAAACAAGACCTGGGGTTCATACTTTCACTAGTGAAAAGTCTCTCAACAATGATAACATCATATGGCAATCCCTCAACGTGCAACAAAGAATCACTCCAAAGTTTCTATCAGAGAACGTAGGACGAAAACGTGCATCAACCACTATGCATAGATTACCCAAATGTCACCTCGAGAATCCGCGAGTTGAGTGCCAAAACATACATCAAGTGAATCATTAGAACATCCCATTTTCACCACAGATATCCCATCGCAAGACGTACATCAAGTGTTCTCAAATCCAATATTTAATCCAACATAACCAAACCTCAAAGAGCAAGACTCAGTTCATCACAAGGAGGTAGAGAGGGAAGAATATCATATGATCCAACTATATCAACAAAACTCGCGATACATTAATATCGTGCCAAATTAAGAACAAGAGAGAGAGAGAGATCAAACACATAGCTACTAGTACATACCCTCAACCCCGAGGGTGGACTACTCCCCCCTCATCATGGTGGCCGCTGGGATGATGAAGATGATTAAGGAAGCAATGGCTAAAGAGGAAGAAAATAGAAACAAGCCTCCGGCGATGATTTCCCCATTCGGGAGGGTTCCGAACGGGGTCCCGATTGGTTTTTTGTGGCTACAGAGGCTTGTGGCGGTGGAACTTCCGATCTAGTGTTCTTTTCGGGGTTTTTGGTATTTATAGGAATTTTTGGTATCGGTCTCATGTCAAGGGGGTGCCCGAGGGGCCCACAAGCTCGGAGGGCGCGCCCCCAGGCTTGTGGCTCCCTCGCCCACTTCCTGGCTCAGCTCCGATGCTTCGGGGGTCTCTTTTGGTCCATAAAAAATCACTGTAAATTTTTAGCCCATTCCGTGAACTTTTATTTCCGCACAAAAAACGACACCGCGGTAGTTCTGCTGAAAACAGCGTCAGTCCGGGTTAGTTCTAATCAAATCATACCAAAACCATATAAATTATTGTAAACATGGCATTAATACTTCATAAATTATAGATACGTTGGAGACGTATCAGGCTCGCACGGCAACAACCATTCTTTGCCTCGGGCATCCGCCAAAACATTGGCTAGGAGTAGATTTTTTCAATCCTCTGGAATCTATGGGATTCTGCAGGTCAAAGGAACTTTTCCTGTAAAACACTGTTCAGTTTTCCTTTGTCCCGAACACTCGGATGAAATACTTTTCAGAGGAACGAGTTTCCTGTGAAAATCCTACATCTTTCCCATGAACCAAATGGGGCCTAAGTAACACTGGGGACATGGGGTCACCCTACCGTAGTCCTTTTTTTATCTGAAAGTAATGGCCTACGTCATCATTGAATTTCATAGCCACACTACCTCCAGTTACAGAACTGTGGATCCACTATCGCCGTTTATTGGAGAAACCTTTCATCCTTAGGGCATGTTTGAGGAAAGACCACTTGACATTGTCATAGGCTTTTTCAAAGTCAATTTCGAATACCACTCCACTCATGCCTTTTCGGGTGCATCCCGTGGAAGGTCTCATGCAGGATTACTACACCATCTAGTATATTCCGTCCTTGCTTGAAGGTCGTTTGATATGGATGGACAACATGGTCAGCTATCGAGTTTAACCTATTCGTAGCAACTTCGTTGAAATTCTTGAAGCTAACATTAAGGAGTCAAATGGGTCTGAACTATTTAATCCGTTTGGCCTCCTTAATCTTTGGGAACAAAACAATCTCGCCAAAATTTAGCCTGAATAGGTCAAGTTGATTGACATGAAGACAATTGAACGACTCCAAAAGGTCAGCCTTAATGATATCCCAGAAATTCTGATAGAATTCTGCAGGCGAACCATCAGGGCCTGGACCTTTGTTGTGTTCCATTAGAACACAGTCGCTCTCACCTCCTCTTATGAGAAAGTTGCTGTGAGGATATCATTTTCTTCTGCCGTGACTTGTGGAATATCTTCTGTTCGGGTCTTGTCAAGGGTGAAGTTCCTCTCACTCGGTGCTCCAAACAAAGATTTGTAGTATTTGGTGATATTCTTTTTAAGCTCCTCCTGACTTTCGATCCGCTCCTCATCTTGTTGGAGACTGTAAATACATTTTTTCCTATGTCCCCCATTGGTGATCAATTGGAAGTATCATGTATTACTATCACCCATCAAAATGAAGTCAGCTTGGATCTCTGGTGGTATTTGATCTCCTCATCTCGCAAAAGACGGGCAACCTTCTTATTAGATTGATTTTTCAATTCAATCTCTTGTTGAGATAAGGCGCGCGTCTCTGCGATTTTGTCGAGGTTGTCAATAATGGTAGAAAGCCATTGTTTTTATTTTTTTTCTATATCCCGTTGGTGTGTGACCAATGGCGGTCTTCTCCCAAACATTCTTGATTATTTCTACAAATCCATCCGGATGCAGCCATCCCAATTCAAATTTCAAAGGGCGACGGGTTGCTGGGTTTGTAGAGTTAGAATCCAGAATGATGGGCGCATGTTCCAATAACGCCTCGATCCGCCCTAGGGCGCGCACGGTTACCAGAGGAAATTTTAGTTCCCATTTGGTGTCCATGAGTACCCTATCGAGCTTCTCATATGTCAGCATATATCTGTTATTAGCCCAGGTGAACTACCGCAAAGGCAAACTGACCTCCCGAAGATCCAAACTGTCTATCACAGCATTGAATAGGAAGGGCCAATGAATGTCGAAGAGATCATTTTTTTCTCTTGCTGGTACCTAAGGATATTAAAGTCCCTCGAATAATCATTAGCTACGGGTTATCCTTAGCCAGGTTTACCAATTCACGAAGGAAAGACGATTTATGCTCATCTTGGGCAGCCCCATAGACTGCGACCAGGCTCCATGTAAGATTATCAACTCTGTTTTGTAAGTGAATTTTGATATGAAATTCAGCAGTCAAAAAGGCCAACAAGTCCATGATCATGGTCTGTATTCTAAGAAGGATTTCTCCAGACCTTCCACGAGCTAATAGACTATGCCATGTGTAGTCGAAATCATCTAATAAGTGATCGAGGACATTCGGGCGGAGGTCACATTTACCTGCCTCGGAAATTGCCACAAAGTCCAACCCATGTTCGCGCACACAATCACCGACGTGTTTATGTTTAGGCAAGTCTGAGAGACTTCTGCTATTCCAAAACATGCCTCTCATGTGGAAACTTAGTTCGGTGTGGAACATTTCACATTCTTGGAGGTTTTTGTTTCTTTTTAGAGGAATGCGATTTAATTTCCATGAATACGCTGCGAAGTCACAAAATATAGACCCAGGTCTTGCGCCATCCAAACCTACCTCGGTACCCTCACCAACCAAGTGGGAGATAAGCGGAACATCATATTTGACATCTGTTTCATCCTCCTCCTCGGTTTTGGGGTTAGGTGGGGTGCTATTACACTTCGGAGAAACCTTTAAACAGTCAATCTCCATATGTTTAAGTGACTCAACCGACATATTATTTTCATTACCATTTTCCCCCATGGATATACCAACATTCTTTAAGCTGGAGGAAATGCGAGTATCCGAAAATGAAAGAAAAGATTGAGCAAGCGAGGTACCTAGCGTGGGTCCAAATTCCTCGAGGCCTATGAACGCATTGCCTTTGCTAGTGAATGTTCATCAGTCGGAGAGGAACCATCCGCAGAGATGGCCTGACGGTTACTACGCCGAAGGGGCGAAGCCATCCCTGCAGACAGACATAGTACCCATCGGTGTCTTAGAGCAACTACAATGGGGTGATCCATTTCGTCCGCTGGCGTCCTCTCCCCGGGCCCGCCGGTCGGTGGCAGCCACCACCATTTCCCCCCATTTCCCCCCAAAACCCTCCCGCCCGCGCGTGCTCCCGCCCAGCACCCGCCTTGGACGACGACATCGACCTCGACGCCGCCGCTGGCCTCGCCTCCCTCGCCTCGTCTGGCACCGCCACCCCCTCCGGGAAAGGCAAGCCTCATGCCCCGCGCAAGACCGCCGCCGCGCCCAAGCCAAAGAAGCCGCTGACGCCCGAACAACGGGCAAGGGAGTCGGCCAAGAGGAAGGGCCGGAGGCACGCCACGAACGCGAGGGATGAGGCCGCCGCGCACGCCGCCGTCGGCGCCGCCGCGCAGCAGGAGGTCACCAACGCCCCGTCGCGGCGGCAACGAGAGAGGCACTCTACATACCAGGGTTAAACCCTAGCCAGCACGGCCTCATCAACGCCGCCTTTTGCCGCGGCCAGCACCGGCTCATCGGCGTTCCCTCGGATGGTGCTGCCCGACTCGCCCCGCGCGTGGGCTTGCAACCCGATGCTCGGCTTCCACGTGTACCCGCAGGCCTCCCGCCTCTCCGGGGAGTGCTCGCCCGACATGAGCGTGGTCGCGCCTTCCACGCCCCCGCCCGCGCCCGTTGACCTCAACACCACCCCCGTGGCCGGTGGCTCCTCATCCGGAGGCACGAGGAAACGCGCGCGGCAGACGCCGGCCGGCATGCTCCCGGACGCCCGCAACCTGTTCGAGGGAATGTCGTCCGCCATCGAAGAGGATTACATGCAGAACCTCATCTCCGAGGGCGGTGCGCCGGCCGCTGGCTACGATCCCGATGAGACACAAAGCCAGGACGGCCGCGGGGCATTCACGCCGGCCGCTGGCTATGATCCCGATCAGGCGGCCTTCATGCATTATCAGGTCGGCATGGACCTGGACGGCTTCCCACTCGACCACGAGTTCCCGGACGACTACGGGAGGAAGAGGACTAGTGCGACATCAAAGTGGAGCCTTTGTTCGAGGACGAGCTCGCCAACCAAGCCGCTGGTCCTAAGCCGAAGCGCAAGAGCAAGCGCACGAAGGCATACACGGCTGCCGAGGACAAGCTTCTTTGCGAGTGTTGGCGAGACATTGGACAAGACCCTAAGACGGGCGCCGAACAAAAGCATTCAACCTTTTGGATTCGTGTCCACCGAGAGTTTCATGAGCGCAAGAAGTTTCCGCCTTACCAAATTGTGAGCACGCGCGGGTGGGTGTCCATTTCCAAGTGATGGAGGGTGATCCAACAAGAGTGCAACAAGTTTTGTGCCACTCTTGAGAGCGTCAAGGCCCGCCCCGTGAGCGGTATCGACATGCAAAACATGGTATGCTAGCAAGCCGCCCTCTTTTGTGTCATCAAGTTCATGCTTGTGTGTTCATTTGCATATCATTTGCCCATATGCTTGCATGGAAACATTTTGTAGGCATTTCAAGCTTTGGAGGCATTCAAGGTTCAACACAATGGCAAGTGCTTCAACCTCTCCCATTGCTTTCGGGTCATCAAGGACGAGGAGAAGTTGAAGGCGCAATATGCCGCCCTCAAGTCGCGTGGGTGGAAGCAAGCCGTGGAGGAGGTTGGGGAGGGCGAGCCGGCACGGCCGCAGGGGAAGACCAACTCCAAGGAGGACAAGCGGGATGCGGCATCCAACGCCTTGATCGCAAGTGTGGAGGGCATGATGAACAAGAAGGACTCAGGGAGGAGGAGCGCCGGCGTTTCAAGGAAGAGCAAATGCTTTCATGGAGATCCAAAGGAGGAGGCTTGAGATGGACGCGGAGAAGCAAGCCAAGATGTTCGAGCTGGAGGCGGAGAAGCAAGCCAAGATGCTAGAGATCGAGGCGGCCAACGCCAAGACCAAGGCGAAAGAAGTGTCTCTCGCGAGCATGATGACCGGGGTGGAAATCATGAAGGTGGATCTCAACACCGTGTCGCCAAAGAAGAGGCCGTGGTTCGAGAAGATGTAGGCCGACATGCTCAAGTTCACCGACGAGTGATCCCGTGGCCGTGAGCGCCTTCCTTTTTTGCATGCCGGCTTGTGTGCTGGCATGACCACGAGGCCGCGATGGCATGGTCGAACTCAAGTCTCACCTCTTTTTGTGTGCTGGCATGTGTGTCGGCCGCTGGCGAGTGCGCCAGCATTAACTACGGTGATATTTTTTGAAGCCGGCAATGTATGCCGGCGCTGGCATGGTGCCGGCATGATCTATGGCAGCTGGCATGATCTGTGGCCGCGGGCCTTTTTTTTTTAAATTGAGTGCGGACATGAAATGGATAGGCGCGTTGGGCGCACTGCCGACCCAAATGCAAAACTGGGCAGACACCGGGCAGGCGGTCGACCCAAACGGACAAAAAAGGGACAAATGCGCCGTCCATTTGGGTCAGCCCATTGGAGTTGCTCTTATGTTGTTTCTTAGGTCGAGATATTGGTGTTGATTGCTGCGAGCTCCGCGGCGTCCGAACTGTCCCATAGGTCGTTGAAGAGGGACGCGCCGCAAGTCCCACCGATCGACCGCAACGGGTGTCATGGCCGAGCCACTCGGACGATCCGCCGCTGGACCGAGGGGAACCACCGCAACCAGAGCAGGAGCTGAAGAAGTCTCGACGGACGGCGTCGTAGAACCTTGCGCACGGACCGAAGCCGCTACATGGCCAAGTGCAGACATAATCTCTGCCCCCTGCATGGGCACGGTGACAGCCGCTGCATGGCCGTGTGCGGACGTAGCCTAGGCCCTCTGTAAGGACGCGGCTAATGGCACAATATTTGCACAGGCAACTGACGCCTGCACCTGCAGCAACGAAGGCCTCTAGTCTGAAGGAGCCACAAACGATGACAACGCACGAGCAATATGACTATGAGTAGTCGCAGGTTGCACTAGAGTTGTAGACGGCACGTCTCGCCCGCCGTTATGCACGAGATTGGCATTGGTTGGAACTGTAGCATAGATCACATATTCACATGGAACGTGTTTGAGCCCCTGGCGCCAAATATTCACCAACGGATTGGATACTTTTGTTCTCTTGTTCGCATCCCAATCTAGCATATCTTCATCCCGGTTACACCATGATCATGGTTTTTCCAAACCTGCGGAATGAAGTCAGCGTCAGGGATGAAATCATCTTCCTCCAGCACAAACCGAAACGCATATCCATTAAGCTTGACATGGACATCAGAGGCGACCGAGGCTTTATCAGAACCATTCTTTTTTGATGAAAATATCTGTTTGACGCGAGAAAATATCTTTTGTTTTTTTAGGTGAAGAAAAATATCTACTCCGGGAGAAAGGAAGAGGGAGTGTATTTCTCTCATACGCAGGGCCGGCCCTGGGGGGGGGGGGGGGGGCGGGGGGGCGGCCGCCCCGGGCACCCAAAATCGAGGGGCCCCTCTGCAGGGTATATACAGGTACGCTATGGCCCAACATATTTTCGGTGATAAAAAAAATTCTATGGGCTGGATGGCTGGGCCTCACGTGGTACAGCAGAACATACGCACACAGCGAGCCATCGATTCGTTCCTAGCTGGTTCCTATTCGGCGCCTTATGCGCCCGATTCTTTGTATTCCGCAAACCGGCGCACACCAGCCGTCCGCGCTGGGCGGGCCCATTTAGTTGGTTTTTTATGTGAAAAACTGCACAAAACATGCGCGCGCGAGGTGATTCGATCCTGCGACCACTTTGTCCTACATGGAGCGCACTAACCACACTGTAACAGCATCTCTTGTGAATACTAGCCCTCTTCGTCCCCTTTTTCTTCTTCACTTACTTTTTCTCCTTTCTTTTTTCGTTTAGTTTCTTTTTTTCTCAAATCCACGAAATGTTTCTCAAAATCCGTTAACCTTTTTTTAGAATTGATGAACTTTTTGCAAATCGATGCACTTTTTTTAAAATCCGATGATCTTTTTTTGATTTCATGAACTTATTTCCCAAAATTGATGAACTTTTTCCGAATTCGTGAACATTTTTTAAGAATCAATGAAATTTTTTCGAATTAGTGAACTTTTTTTACAAACTGATGGACTTTATTTCAAAATGAATGAACTTTTCCAAAAGCGATGAACTTTTTCACAAATTGGATGACCTTTTTCCGAAAATCAATGAACGTTTTCCAAATTAGATGATCTTTTTTCGAAATAGGTAAACTTTTTTTAAATTCGATGAACATTTTTCAAATTGGATGAACTTTTAAAAAAAATCGATGAACTTTTCTCAAAATCGATGAAGTTTTTCCAAATTGTATGAATATTTATCAAAATTTGATGAACCTTTTTTTAAACTGAATGAACTTTTTTCATGTACATGTCTTTTTCTAAATTTGTGCATTTTTTTTCAAAATTGATGGACTGTTTTTGTATTTGCAAATTTCTTTCAAATCCATGAAAGTTTTTGAATTCGTGAACTTTTGCCATTTTTTTTGAACTTTTTGTGAATTTTTAGCTCTTTTATTTTTGCATTTTCTCAGAAAGTCAAAGGTAAATGGTCAACTAGTCCACGATGGACCGGTCAACCATAAGTGGTTAACTGCTGAAACGAATATTTTTAGGTAACTGAATGAGCAACCACCAGCGTATCGGGGAGAAGAGGCGCATTGCGTGCGATAGCTCGCCTGAAAGTTGGGCTGGCCCATATAGCGGGGGCGCGCGAGCGCTGCCTCCTTTATTTGGCGCTGAAGGCGCTAAGGAGGAGGTCTCACCTTCCTACTACTTCCTAAATATTTGTCTTTCTAGACATTTCAAACGACTACTACATACGGATGTATGTAGACATATTTTAGAGTATAGATTCACTCATTTTGTTCCGTATGTAGTCACTTGTTGAAATGCCTAGAAAGACAAGTATTTAGGAACGGAGGGAGTAGTTTGTACGTGCATGTCGAAAAATAAGCAACTGTTTGATCCTTCAGATTTGTTTGTTCCTAGATTAGTACGTGCACGTGTAAAAAGGAACTGATTGTTCCCTTCCATCACGCACACATTCGCTCCGCGGTTCCCAATTTCACAGCGGCCGCCAACGAGTAGTCTTCGCAACTGCACGCTCGGCGCTCCTTCTCCCTTTTCTCCTCAATCGAATTTTCATTTATAATTCAGATCGTCCGCCGATGTGAATTCCCCAGGGGCCGTCGTCACAACCCCTCTTTTCTCTCCATCGACCAACGATTTGGCCATCCGAGGTACATCCTATAGTCTTATTGCGGTTCCTAATAAATCCTAAAAGGTGAGAGGGCTTTTCAAGTTAAATATTCTTTTGGGGTTGCTTTTTTTTTTAGAACGAAGGTTCACGACGAGCTCGGCTTTGAATTAACAAAGCCATCAACCGGCCAGGATTACAGCAACAACCCACTTACAGGAGCAGAAAAAAGAAAAAAACAGCTAAAAGATACATGGTGCTCTGCAACAGCTAGCTAGCTTCACGCAACCTACAAGCAAAGATGAAGAAAAACTAAAGCCCAGGAGCAGCTTGAAGAGAGTGAAGCCCTCCATCGATCGCAATCCATCGCTCAGTGACACCAGGGAGGCCTTGAGAAGACACAACTTGCAGATTGGAAGGCACACGTTGTCAGCTCCATGGGCTGCGGCCAAACGGATACACCCTTCTCCATCTCCGAAAGGGGCTCCCTGCCCCCTCGCCTGGCTCGAGGCGTCGATCCGTCGGAAGATGGAAACGCTCTCCCTAGAGCTAGGATGATTAACCGCCACCGAAGCCACCGGAAAGACCAAACCAGAGCACCGCCAACTTGCAGCGCCGGGCTCAACAAGGAGAACCTTGGCACTGAGAGGAACTGCACACGAGGAGAAGCAAATGCACGGCGCGAGACTGTTGATGACGAAGCTGCAATGGAGGAAGCCTAAACAGCCTCCAACCACGTAGCCGCCGAACGCTTACCAACGGAGGAGACTCGCCATCGCCCCAAAACTCACCCAAGGCGGCACCTTCATGAAGGAGACAGCGCCACGGGCGTCGCTGCCGCCCAATCCTGATGGATTTTGGCTTTCGCCCGGAAACGAGCAGGGGAGAAAGGCAAAAGGGGGAGGGAAGTGCCAAAACGGCGCCTACATGTAGGGGACGACGCCCGCGGGCGTCGCCGCCGTCATGGCCGGCTGAATCGGCCTGGATTTCTCCGGGCACTCCACCACCCCCAGCCCCAGCTTCAAACACGGTGCCATCAGCCAGGGACGACCGAAGACTGGATCTGAAAGGGGATCTGAGCGTTGGAGGCGAAGGCGTCAGATCCGGACGGGGGCCCCCGCAGCCCGGCGTCCAGCAGCCTCCACCCGCCGCCACCTTGCCGCCCGAGCGGCCAAGGCAGCCGGCCAGCACCCGCGGCCGCCGCTGGCTGAGAACGGCGTCGCGCCACCACCCGAGGCCGCCGCCTCGGCTCCAGAGCCCCCCGCGCGCGACGGAGCAGGCAGATCCTCGCCGCCACCTTCCTCAGTGGCCGCGCGGCTTGCCGGCGACCCCCTCCGGTGGTGACGAGGTAGAGGGGAAGGGGAGGGGGCCCGGCGGTGGCTAGGGTTGGC
The DNA here is from genome assembly GCF_003073215.2 of Triticum urartu. Classification (NCBI taxonomy): domain Eukaryota; kingdom Viridiplantae; phylum Streptophyta; class Magnoliopsida; order Poales; family Poaceae; genus Triticum; species Triticum urartu. The sequence continues at coordinate 583,455,266 of NC_053022.1, forward strand.
GCCGCCCGAGTCGCCCCTGCGGGAGCGACGCGGGGGCCGAGCGAACTTTTTTTAGATGACATTGTCTCTTTTGGGGTTGCTATGGTGATCATTTCTTTGAAAGATAGATTTAAAGAACTCATGGTGTTCAAGGAAATATTCGGATTTTTTGTTGAGTTTGGGCACCCTGAGATCATTGAATGATATTGAACTTCAAGAGTGTTGCATCAAGTTTGCAGAGACTTCCTTTCTTGATGGTTCATGTGATGTTGAGTTATATTTTATTATTTACGAATTGAAGATTATGAGATTCATTTTGCGAGATGATGCAACGTCCACTATGGAGAAATATTGAAGTGACTTTGCATCAAGGAATATTAGAAGAAATGTTTAAGGTAATATGTATAAGTTATTCGATATATGCATACTGATTTTAGATGCATTCAAGTGTTAATGGTAATATTTCATATATACATATATTCATTTTTGTTGTTATGATGTCTATATTAAGGGCCCCAAATATTAGCCTCGCTTGGGGCTCCAAAATCTCAGAACCGCCCTGGTCATACGCCGGGGAAAGGAAAAAAAAGTATGTGTGCGCACCAATGTACACAAAGAAAAGGAGGTACGGGAAACTTGTATTTTATTAATCTTATTGGAGAAATAAAATTACAAGATCACATAAAGAAAACAAACGTGCTCCGTGGCCTACTATAGCACAACCAGCCTGACTGTGGCAATTGCGGTTTCTTAGTTCCCGGAGCCTCGGAAGGCTTCCGGTTAACTACTCCCGCGGGTTGCTCCACAGGATACCTTCGATTGTCTGTGTTGTCGTCTTCGTCTCACGTTCTCCATGCATGATGATGGTGATGTGTGTGTGGGCGGCGGCAGATCCCGTGTCCTCGTCGATACACGCGCCGCAAGTATCCTGGCCCTTGCGGTGGCTGCGCCCGCCCTCGCCGTCATGCCTCGTCGGTCTTGACGGCGTTGGAGTAGTTGTTGTTGGGTAGCATGGATCATGCTCGGCTTAGACTTCTCGATGACCAGAAACTTCGTCGGGGTATGCAAAGGGCTACGACTTGCGGGTGTAATTGTCGATGGAGACCGGCGTCGGTGTATGACCATCGGGTGGCTCACATTAGCATGGCCGGTGTAGTCGACGCCTCGCCCCTCCACACGCCGAGTCCGCGGCAGTCGGTGTAGTCAAGGCGTCGTCTCACGAGTTCGTAGAGGAGAGGTGCAGTCGTTGAAGTCCCGTTGAGTCGCCCTGCAGCCGCGCCTTGTCTTCAGATGTCGCTAACTTTCTTGGCTTTGGCCTCCAATGAGTGTGACGCGGGTGGCAGCGGCACCATGGCAGGGCACCATCTTCACGGACTCTGGCCTTCCTAGAGCGTCCGGCGCGGCGAGTGGATGACTCCTTGAATGGCGTACAGCAGGACGAAGTGGACGACGAGTGGGGGGTGGCATGCTCCGTGTCCCCATCTCCAGTGACACCGGGCATGACGAAGTAGGCGTTGTGTCGACAAGCTTCGCCGGCGTCGTCTTCAGGTGGTAGCTCCTGTGTGCAGCTTCTTTCATGTATTTCTTTTTATGATTGATGTAAATGCGTTGCCATTCCACCAACATGGAGTACATGCATGGCCCATGCACGTGCACATGCGAGGTACGTGCATGTTTTGCACAGGGAGTACCTCCCATGTTTGCACAGGGAGGTCTCTCGGTGATGGCTAGCCGGCCGTCGACCTGCACGCCAATGCTGCTGCGGGGTAAAGGAGGGACTGGCGCGGTGTTGGCACCAAGTTGGGGCGTCGTTTGCTTCCATTGTGGCAGCACCGTTGCACCACGTAGAAGAGTTGACAGCTCCGGCTCCATCTTCAACACGGCCACCTCAAGGAGTCACCGGCGGGTGCACCCGCTTCGTGGGAGGACGAAGGGCATGACGGGCGAACTCCAAGTTTCCGTCTTGAATGGCGTCTCTCCGTATCGACAAAGTAGAGACAGGCTCGGTGTCATTGTCTACTAAGGGCGTCGTGGCGTAGTGGGAACAAGCGGTGATGGAGACCTCCGTGCCATCAACCGCCATGGCGCCAGCTTGACGACATCACAGACAGTGGGCGGCATCTCGGCGAGCTCCGTGCCATCAACCGCCATGACCCCAGCTTGACGACGTCGGCGACAGTGGGCGGCATCTCGGCGAGCTACGTGTCGGCGTCCTCTACGGCGCTGTCATGACGAAGAGGGAGCGAGCCTGGATGACGACCTTCATGGCGCCGTCTTGACGACATCAACGGTGGGCGGCATTGTTTGACATGAGAAAAATATCTAAAGCTCCAGGAGAAGGAAAGGGGAGTGTATTTCTCTCTTGCGCGGAAAAGGAAAAAGTAAATATGCGGGCGTGCCAGTGTATCATAGTACACAAAGAAAAAGGTACGGAAAACGAGTATTTCATTAATCTCAATGAAGAAATAAAATTACAAGATTCCGTAAAGAAAACAAATGCGCTCTGTGGCCTACTAGTGCGGCACTGTGGCGATTGCGGTCTCCTGGTTTCCAGGGCCTCGAAAGGCTTTCGGTTAATTACTCCCGCGGGTTGCTCCACGGGATACCTCCGATTGAGCTGTGTGGTCTGCTTCGTCGTCTTCGCTTCGCGTCCTCTATGCATGATGATAGCGATGTGTGTGGGGCGGCAGGAGAGCCCATGTCCTCATCGCTACACGCGTCGCATGTAGCGTGGCCTTAGCGGTGGCCGCGCCCGCCCTCGCCGTCGTGCCTCATCGGTCATGACGGCGTTGAAGTAGTTGGTGTTGGGGTAGCATGGGTCGCGCTCGGATCATACTTCTTGATGACCAATAGCTTCGTCGGGTATGCAAGGGGCTACTCCTTGCAGGAGTAACGGTTTGGGGAGACCGGCGTCACTGCAAAAACTGACATGCGCTCACATTGGCATGGCCGGGGTGGTTGGCACCTCGTCTCGGCTAGACGCCGAGTATTCGACGGTCCGCCAAGACAAAGGGGGCCGCCTCACGAGGCCGTGGAAAGGTGGCGTTGTAGAGGCCGCGTCGCCTTGGGCTGGTGCTATGCCAAAGGGTGACCTGTACGCCGGCGACGCCGTGGACCTGTACGCCAAGGTCCTGTTCGCCATGGTGGGTGCACCTCTCAAAGGAGGGACCGGTCTTTGCATCGCTGCAAACTCTGGTTCGAACAAAGATCTGTATGCCATGAAGGAGGAAACGAGCTCCGATTCTGCCACACCGTCTCCTCCAAGAAACGTGGTGCAAAACTTGTAAGCCTGTCACCAGTTCTCCATTGACCTATCCGTCAGGGACGTGCACCTCATGAAGGAGGGGCCGATCGTGGGCCGCGTTGTTGGGGACACTGGTTCCGTCGAGGATCTGTATGCCATGAAGGGAAAGGCGAGTCTCGGGCTGCGTCATCAGCGGGCTCCGATTCCGCCAGGCCGTCTCCTCCAAGAGCGTGATGCAAAACTTGTAGCCTTCTTCGTCACAATCTGTGCGTCGTGATCTGTACACCATGGCCTATTCGCCGAGCACCATGAAGGCCGCCATGGTAGAGCGCCGGGGCTAGCGGCTGGGCTGCGTCGTGGGAGAGCTCCGGCTGCTACCGAGTCATCTACGGCAAAGAACACGATACCTGAAACGAGTCTTGCATAGACAAAACTCCGGCAGTAGCGGTGCATTTTTCTTGGTTGGCGTTGACTTTGTGCTCGATGCATGCTGATGCAAAGGTGAGAGGAGAAAAAGAAATCAGACGATCGCCTCACCATCCGGGAACGTGAGCCCCGTCTCCATGTCGCGGCCGGCTAGTTTCTCCTGGCGCTCGTACGAGACGGCCGTCTGTGTTGGTGTTGAGCGGATGGTGGTTGGATGTACTGTGCTCCGAGGACTCTGTTGGGCTAAGTCCCTCCACATGGAGGTGTGTTGGCAGCCCAACATCAGCCCATAAGTCCAACACATGTCAGCCGTTGATCTTCGCTGCATCCAACGGTTGAGAGCGCTTCCAAGGAAAGTGAAGCAAGGAGAAAACCCTAGCCACTCCACCCCTTGCTGGGTGGTGGCTGCCATTCGTGAGAGGGAGAGAGAGAACACACAAGAGAAACCACAACCTGAGAGAGAGAGAGAGGAAGAAGAAGCAGAGGTTCTGTCCAGATTTGCTGCATCTGACTAGACAGTGTTCAATCTGGTGATTGGAGGCTCAAACGTGCTTGGATCGACCCCAAACTTGGTGAGATCGTTCCTTACTTTGAGTACTTCGATCTGATTAGCTGGTTTGAGGATTGGGTCAGTGGAGCATCAGATTTGAGAGTGGTTTTGTCAGCTCTGACTGCTGCAGTTTCAGAACAGAATAGTTTTGGGAGACGAACAGTTTGGGTAGGCAAACGATGTCCGATTGAGCTGAAATTTGGAGGGGATCTCAGGAACTCGTGTGTCTACTTGTCTGCCAAATTTGGTTCTGTTTGGTTCAGCGGTTTAAGAGCAGTTTGCAAAATACTGGAGGGTACAGAAGCTGTGTAAACTCTGTTTTGCTGAAACCTTGCCTCTTGTGGTTGTTGTTGCTGTTGCCGGTTGGCAACGTGGAGAGTGTGTTGTAAATCTCTCTAGAGGTTCTAGAGAAGAATTTGTACTCATCATTCTCATAGTGAAGTTGTGTGGACCGGTCGGTCCACAGCTGTGGTTTTTTACTCCTCAAGTTGAGGAGGTTTTTCCACGTTAAATCCCGTGTCACATATGCATGTTGTTTGTGTTATTCTGCTGCTTACTTGCTGGTTGAAGCTGTCCTCAAAGTTCGTCACAAGTGGAGGGGGCTGTGTAGTGTGCATATTTGCCGTGTCGGTGAATTTGTGCAGCGCATTATTGCTGTCCAGCCTCAACAAAGTGGTATCAGAGCCTTGGTTTGCTTGTGCAAATTGCTGAGTTTCTTGTGGTGAAAGATGGAAGTGAATACTAGCAGGATGATATCTTTGAATGGTACAAATTATCAAGCATGGAAGGGCAAGATGGAGGACTTGTTGTATGTGAAAGAATACTGGAAGCCAGTGTTCTCCACTGAGATGCCGGAGGGCATTGAGGAAGGTCAGTGGAAGGTACTTCATCGCCAAGCTTGTGGGTTTATTCGGCAATGGGTCGATAATAATGTTTTGAACCATATCATTGATGAGACACATGCACGCACCTTATGGCAGAAATTGGAAGAGTTGTTTGCCCGAAAAGAAGGTACAAACAAGATGTTCTTGATCAAACAATTGATGTGCTTGAGGTACAAAGAGGGCATTCTAATTGTAGATCATGTGAATACATTCCAAGGCATTATAAATCAGCTTTCTTCAATGGGAATAACATTTGAAGATGAAGTGAGAGCTTTGCTGCTACTAGGCTCATTACCGGACAGCTGAGAGACTTTTAAGGTCACGGTTTGCAATTCAGCACCTAATGAGGGACGGCTTCCCACTTCCATGAAGTCTGGACCGAGGCATCTTAGAGCATCTCTAGCCGCGCCCCCAATAAGGCCCCCCAGACGACTTTTCGGCCGCTGGCATTAAAAATTCGGCCCAGTCGCGCCCCCAAGGGCCCAATTTTCGCCGGCTCGGGCTGAAATTGGCGCCGGCGGACCCAAGCCGAACCCGGCGTGCTGGGGGCGCTCGGGGGCGCCGGTCGAATCGTTTTTGGTGTGAAAGAGTCGCGGGCCCTCCTTGCCAGCGACTCGTCTCGCTTCTCGCCACTTCGTCGTCCTCATCGCCTCGTTTCCCGCGGTGAATCAATGCCAAAGCTGCCGCGCGCTGGCGCGCCGGTCAGCCTCCGCCACTGATGCCTCACGGGCGGCGCAGTGAAGGCGCGACGACGCGCGTCCCCACGCATGCCACGGGTAGACGCGGCGGCCACGCGTGCTCGCGGCGCCTCCGCCTATATAAGACGACCCCAGCGCGCCGGTGGCACGCACAGTCTCCACCGCCGACGTGCCCTCTCTCCCCTTGCTCCCTCTCCACCGCCGACGCACCCTCTCCCCTTCCTTCCTCTCCCCTCGCCGTCCCCTCGCCGTAGCAATGGCCGAACGATTCCCAGGCGACGGTGCGGCGGCGAACGGCTTCGGCCGCCGCCACCTTCATGAGGACGAAGCTTGGCTCCTCTTCGAGGCTGAGTACCCTGCCCCGCCGGACACACGGGTGCCCGCGGCCTGGAGAATCAGCGCCCACGGAGTCCTGGTGCCACCACCGCCCACCGGGGCGGCGCGGCGTGCGGAGATCGCGTGTATCCGCGCGTCCCTGCCGCGGGCGGCGAGGGAGGGTCCGCGCTACGTCCCCGACAGCCCGCTCTGGGAGCCATATTTCCGTCGCCGCCACGCCGAACAGCTCGAGGCCACCAACGGCGTCGTGCCCTCCGGCAGGCTCAACTCTAAGGGGCGGCGCCGATGGTGGGGCGTGCCCGGCCGCACGCTCGAGGCCGTCCTCGAGTACATCGAGGGCGGCAACACGCCGAGGCTGGAGTACCCCGAGCCCCCGTCCTTCTCTCGCCGCCGTGGGAACTTGTGGATGCCGAGTCGCATGGACCCCGGGGCGTCCTCCTCCTCGTCCGGTCGGTTGGGTGGCTCTCCCTGCCTCCGCCCCGTCAAGCCGGAGCCCCAGGACGACACGCCTGTCAGCCGGCGCACCCGCAGCTCCGGTGTCCGCATCGCTAACTATGCCCCGGCCTCGGGCCGCCTCGTCCTCGTCGCGCCCAAACCGGAGCCCAGCCTCCCCCCGGAGTACGAGGAGATAGCCCGACGCGGCTTCTCCGACGAGGACGCCCTACAATGGGCGCGCGATGACTATGTCCGTACTGAGATGGTCTGGCAGACCCGGGCCCTAGAGGAGATCGCCGCCGACAAGCGTGGGCACGAGGACGAGCACGTCGTCGTGATCCTCGACAGCGACGACAACGAGGACGCCGCCGGACCGTCCAACCCGCCGCGCCAACCCGCCGCGCCGACACATCTCCGGTCAATAACCAATAGCGGGACCTCGATGCCCATATTGGCTCCTACATATTCCACGAAGATCTTTATCGGTCAGACCGCATAACAACATACGTTGTTCCCTTTGTCATCGGTATGTTACTTGCCCGAGATTCGGCCGTGGTATCCAATATCTAGTTCAATCTCGTTACCGGCAAGTCTCTTTAATCGTTCCGTAATACATCATCCCGCAACTAACTCATTAGTTGCAATGCTTGCAAGGCTTATGTGATGTGCATTACCGAGAGGGCCCAGAGATACCTCTCCGACAATCGGAGTGACAAATCCTAATCTCGAAATATGCCAACCCAACATCTACCTTTGGAGACACCTGTAATGCTCCTTTATAATCACCCAGTTACGTTGTGACGTTTGGTAGCACCCAAAGTGTTCCTCCGGCAAACGGGAGTTGCATAATCTCATAGTCATAGGAACATGTATAAGTCATGAAGAAAGCAATAGCAACATACTAAACGATCGGGTGCTAAGCTAATGGAATGGGTCATGTCAATCAGATCATTCAACTAATGATGTGACCTCGTTAATCAAATAACAACTCTTTGTTCATGATTAGGAAACATAACCATCTTTGATTAACGAGCTAGTCAAGTAGAGGCATACTAGTGACACTCTGTTTGTCTATGTATTCACACATGTATTATGTTTCCGGTTAATACAATTCTAGCATGAATAATAAACATTTATCATGATATAAGGAAATAAATAATAACTTTATTATTGCCTCTAGGGCATATTTCCTTCAGTCTCCCACTTGCACTAGAGTTAATAATCTAGATTACGCTGTAATGATTCTAACACCCATGGAGTCTTGGTGCTGATCATGTTTTGCTCGTGGAAGAGGCTTAGTCAACGGGTCTGCAACATTCAGATCCGTATGTATCTTGCAAATCTCTATGTCTCCCACCTGGACTAGATCCCGGATGGAATTGAAGCGTCTCTTGATGTGCTTGGTCCTTTTGTGAAATCTGGATTCCTTTGCCAAGGCAATTGCACCAGTATTGTCACAAAAGATTTTCATTGGACCCGATGCACTAGGTATGACACCTAGATCGGATATGAACTCCTTCATCCAGACTCCTTCGTTCGCTACTTCCGAAGCAGTTATGTACTCCGCTTCACATGTAGATATCGCTACGACACTTTGTTTAGAACTGCACCAACTGACAGCTCCACCGTTTAATGTAAACACGTATCCGGTTTGCGATTTAGAATCGTCCGGATCAGTGTCAAAGCTTGCATCAACGTAACCTTTTACGGTGAGCTCTTTGTCACCTCCATATACGAGAAACATATCCTTAGTCCTTTTCAGGTATTTTAGGATGTTCTTGACCGCTGTCCAGTGATCCACTCCTGGATAATTTGGTACCTCCCTGCTAAACTTATAGCAAGGCACACATCAGGTCTGGTACACAGCATTGCATACATGATAGAGCCTATGGCTGAAGCATAGGGAACATCTTTCATTTTCTCTCTATCTTCTGCAGTGGTCGGGCATTGAGTCTGACTCAACTTCACACCTTGTAACACAGGCAAGAACCCTTTCTTTGCTTGATCCATTTTGAACTTTTTCAAAATCTTGTCAAGGTATGTGCTTTGTGAAAGTCCAATTAAGCGTCTTGATCTATCTCTATAGATCTTTATGCCTAATATGTAAGCAGCTTCACCGAGGTCTTTCATTGAAAAACTCTTATTCAAGTATCCCTTTGTGCTATCCGGAAATTCTATATCATTTCCAATCAGTAATATGTCATCCACATATAATATCAGAAATGCTACAGAGCTCCCACTCACTTTCTTGTAAATACAGGCTTCTCCGAAAGTCTGTATAAAACCAAATGCTTTGATCACACTATCAAAGCGTTTATTCCAACTCCGAGAGGCTTGCACCAGTCCATAAATGGATCGCTGGAGCTTGCACACTTTGTTAGCTCCCTTTGGATCGACAAAACCTTCCGGTTGCATCATATACAACTCTTCTTCCAGAAATCCATTTAGGAATGCAGTTTTGACATCCATCTGCCAAATTTCATAATCATAAAATGCGGCAATTGCTAACATGATTCTGACAGACTTAAGCATCGCTACGGGTGAGAAGGTCTCATCGTAGTCAACCCCTTGAACTTGTCGAAAACCTTTTGCGACAAGTCGAGCTTTGTAGACAGTAACATTACCATCAGCGTCAGTCTTCTTCTTGAAGATCCATTTATTTTCAATTGCTTGCCGATCATCGGGCAAGTCAACCAAAGTCCATACTTTGTTCTCATACATGGATCCCATCTCAGATTTCATGGCTTCAAGCCATTTTGCGGAATCTGGGCTCACCATCGCTTCTTCATAGTTCGTAGGTTCATCATGATCTAGTAGCATGATTTCCAGAACAGGATTACCGTACCACTCTGGTGCGGATCTCGCTCTGGTTGATCTACGAGGTTCAGTAATATCTTGTCCTGAAGTTTCATGATCATCATCATTAGCTTCCTCAGTAATTGGTATAGATGTCGCAGAAACAGTTTTCTGTGATGTACTATTTTCCAATAAGGGAGCAGGTACAGTTACCTCGTCAAGTTCTACTTTCCTCCCACTCACTTCTTTCGAGAGAAACTCCTTCTCTAGAAAGGATCCATTCTTAGCAACAAATATCTTGCCTTCGGATCTGTGATAGAAGGTGTACCCAACAGTCTCCTTTGGGTATCCTATGAAGACACATTTCTCCGATTTGGGTTCGAGCTTATCAGGTTGAAGCTTTTTCACATAAGCATCGCAGCCCCAAACTTTAAGAAACGACAACTTTGGTTTCTTGCCAAACCACAGTTCATAAGGCGTCGTCTCAACGGATTTTGATGGTGCCCTATTTAACGTGAATGCGGCCGTCTCTAAAGCATAACCCCAAAACGATAGCGGTAAATCAGTAAGAGACATCATAGATCGCACCATATCTAATAAAGTACGATTACGACGTTCGGACACACCATTACGCTGTGGTGTTCCGGGTGGCGTGAGTTGCGAAACTATTCCACAATTTTTCAAATGTACACCAAACTCGTAACTCAAATATTCTCCTCCACGATCAGATCGTAGAAACTTTATTTTCTTGTTACGATGATTTTCAACTTCACTCTGAAATTCTTTGAACTTTTCAAATGTTTCAGACTTATGTTTCATCAAGTAGATATACCCATATCTGCTTAAGTCATCTGTGAAGGTGAGAAAATAACGATATCCGCCACGAGCCTCAATATTCATCGGACCACATACATCGGTATGTATGATTTCCAACAAATCTGTTGCTCTCTCCATAGTACCGGAGAACAGTGTTTTAGTCATCTTGCCCATGAGGCACGGTTCGCAAGTACCAAGTGATTCATAATCAAGTGGTTCCAAAAGTCCATCAGTATGGAGTTTCTTCATGCGCTTTACACCGATATGACCTAAACGACAGTGCCACAAATAAGTTGCACTTCATTATCAACTCTGCATCTTTTGGCTTCAACATTATGAATATGTGTATCACTACTATCGAGATTCATCAAAAATAGACCACTCTTTAAAGGTGCATGACCATAAAAGATATTACTCATATAAATAGAACAACCATTATTCTCTGATTTAAATGAATAACCGTCTCGCATCAAACAAGATCCAGATATAATGCTCAACGCTGGCACCAAATAACAATTATTTAGGTCTAATATTAATCCCGAAGGTAGATGTAGAGGTAGCGTGCCGACCGCGATCACATCGACTTTGGAACCGTTTCCCACGCGCATCGTCACCTCGTCCTTTGCCAGTGTTCGCTTAATCCGTAGTCCCTGTTTCGAGTTGCAAATATTAGCAACAGAACCAGTATCAAATACCCAGGTGCTACTGCGAGCTCTAGTAAGGTACACATCAATAACATGTATATCACATATACCTTTGTTCACCTTGCCATCCTTCTTATCCGCCAAATACTTGGGGTAGTTCTGCTTCCAGTGACCAGTCTGCTTGCAGTAGAAGCACTCAGTTTCAGGCTTAGGTCCAGACTTGGGTTTCTTCTCCTGAGCAGCAACTTGCTAGCCGGTCTTCTTGAAGTTCCCCTTCTTCTTCCCTTTGCCCTTTTTCTTGAAACTAGTGGTCTTGTTAACCATCAACACTTGATGCTCCTTCTTGATTTCTACCTCCGCAGCTTTCAGCATTGCGAAGAGTTCGGGAATAGTCTTGTTCATCCCTTGCATATTATAGTTCATCACGAAGCTCTTGTAGCTTGGTGGCAGTGATTGGAGAATCATGTCAATGACGCAATCATCTGGAAGATTAACTCCCATCTGAATCAAGTGATTATTATACCCAGACATTTTGAGTATATGCTCACTGACAGAACTGTTCTCCTCCATCTTACAGCTATAGAACTTATTGGAGACTTCATATCTCTCAATCCGGGCATTTGCTTGAAATATTAACTTCAACTCCTGGAACATCTCATATGCTCCATGACGTTCAAAACGTCGTTGAAGTCCCGATTCTAAGCCGTAAAGCATGGCACACTGAACTATCGAGTAGTCATCAGCTTTGCTCTGCCAGACGTTCATAACATCTGGTGTTGCTCCAGCAGCAGGCCTGGCACCCAGCGGTGCTTCCAGGACGTAATTCTTCTGAGCAGCAATGAGGATAATCCTCAAGTTACGGACCCAGTCCGTGTAATTGCTACCATCATCTTTCAAATTTGCTTTCTCAAGGAACGCATTAAAATTCAACGGAACAATAGCACGAGCCATCTATCTACAATCAACATAAACAAGCAAGATACTATCAGGTACTAAGTTCATGATAAGTTTAAGTTCAATTAATCAAATTACTTAAGAACTCCCACTTAGATAGACATCCCTCTAATCCTCTAAGTGATCACGTGATCCAAATCAACTAAACCATAACCGATCATCACGTGAGATGGAGTAGTTTTCAATGGTGAACATCGTTATGTTGATCATATCCATATCTACTATATGATTCACGCTCGACCTTTCGGTCTCCGTGTTCCGAGGCCATATCTGCATATGCTAGGCTCGTCAAGTTTAACCTGAGTATTCTGCGTGTGCAAAACTGGCTTGCACCCGTTGTAGATGGACGTAGAGCTTATCACACCCGATCATCACGTGGTGTCTGGGCACGACGTACTTTGGCAACGGTGCATACTCAGGGAGAACACTTCTTGATAATTTAGTGAGAGATCATCTTATAATGCTACCGTCAATCAAAGCAAGATAAGATGCATAAAAAGATAAACATCACATGCAATCAATATAAGTGATATGATATGGCCATCATCATCTTGTGCTTGTGATCTCCATCTCCGAAGCACCGTCATGATCACCATCGTCACCGGCGTGACACCTTGATCTCCATCGTAGCATCGTTGTCGTCTCGCCAATCTTATGCTTCCACGACTATCGCTACCTCTTAGTGATAAAGTAAAGCATTACATCGCGATTGCATTGCATACAATAAAGCGACAACCATATGGCTCCTGCCAGTTGCCGGTAACTCGGTTACAAAACATGATCATCTCATACAATAAAATTTAGCATCATGTCTTAGCCATATCACATCACAACATGCCCTGCAAAAACAAGTTAGACGTCCTCTACTTTGTTGTTGCAAGTTTTACGTGGCTGCTACGGGCTTAAGCAAGAACCAATCTCACCTACGCATCAAAACCACAACGATAGTTTGTCAAATAGACTCCGTTTTAACCTTCGCAAGGACCGGGCGTAGCCACACTCGGTTCAACTAAAGTTGGAGAGACAATCACCCGCAAGCCACCTATGTGCAAAGCACGTCGGGGAAACCGGTCTCGTGTAAGCGTACGCGTAATGTTGGTCCGGGTCGTCTCGTCCAACAATACCGTCGAACCAAAGTATGACATGCTGGTAGGCAGTATGACTTATATCGCCCACAACTCACTTGTGTTTTACTCGTGCATATAACATCAAACCATAAAAACCTAGGCTCGGATGCCACTGTTGGGGAACGCAGTAATTTCAAAAAAATTCCTACGCACACGCAAGATCATGGTGATGCATAGCAACGAGAGGGGAGAGTGTTGTCTACGTACCCACGCAGACCGACTGCGGAAGCGTTGACACAACGTAGAGGAAGTAGTCGTACGTCTTCTCGATCCGACCGATCCAAGCACCGTTACTCTGGCACCTCCGAGTTCTTAGCACACGTACAGCTCGATGACGATCCCCGGGCTCCGATCCAGCAAAGCGTCGGGGAAGAGTTCCGTCAGCACGACGGCGTGGTGACGATCTTGATGTTCTACCGTCGCAGGGCTTCGCCTAAGCACCGCTACAATATGATCGAGGTGGAATATGGTGGCAGGGGGCACCGCACACGGCTAAGGAACGATCTCAAGGATCAACTTGTGTGTCTAAAGGTGCCCCCTGCCTCCGTATATAAAGGATCCAAGGGGGAGGGGCTGGCCGACCAAGGAGGGCGCGCCAGGAGAGTCCTACTCCCTCTGGGAGTAGGATTCCCCCCCCCCCAATCCTAGTTGGAATAGGATTCCTTAAGGGGGGAAAGAGAGAGAGGGGGGCCGGCCACCTCTCCTAGTCCTAATAGGACTAGGGGAGGGGGGAGGTGCGCAGCCACCTTGGGCTGCCCCTTTCTCCTTTCCACTAAAGCCCACTAAGGCCCATATAGCTCCCGGGGGGTTCCGGTAACCTCCCGGTACTCCGGTAAAATCCCGATTTCACCCGAAACACTTTTGATATCCAAACATAGGCTTCCAATATATCAATCTTTATGTCTCGACCATTTTGAGACTCCTCGTCATGTCCGTGATCACATCCGGGACTCCGAACTAACTTCGGTACATCAAAATGCATAAACTCATAATAACTGTCATCGTAAAGTTAAGCGTGCGGACCCTACGGTTCGAGAATAATGCAGACATGATTGAGACATATCCCCGGTCAATAACCAATAGCGGGACCTGGATGCCCATATTGGCTCCTACATATTCCACGAAGATCTTTATCGGTCAGACCGCATAACAACATACGGTGTTCCCTTTGTCATCGGTATGTTACTTGCCCGAGATTCGGCCGTGGTATCCAATATCTAGTTCAATCTCGTTACCGGCAAGTCTCTTTACTCGTTCTGTAATACATCATCCCGCAACTAACTCATTAGTTGCAATGCTTGCAAGGCTTATGTGATGTGCATTACCGAGAGGGCCCAGAGATACCTCTCCGACAATCGGAATGACAAATCCTAATCTCGAAATATGCCAACCCAACATCTACCTTTGGAGACACCTGTAATGCTCCTTTATAATCACCCAGTTACGTTGTGACATTTGGTAGCACCCACAGTGTTCCTCCGGCAAACGGGAGTTGCATAATCTCATAGTCATAGGAACATGTATAAGTCATGAAGCAAGCAATAGCAACATACTAAACGATCGGGTGCTAAGCTAATGGAATGGGTCATGTCAATCAGATCATTCAACTAATGATGTGACCTCGTTAATCAAATAACAACTCTTTGTTCATGGTTAGGAAACATAACCATCTTTGATTAACGAGCTAGTCAAGTAGAGGCATACTAGTGACACTCTGTTTGTCTATGTATTCACACATGTATTATGTTTCCGGTTAATACAATTCTAGCATGAATAATAAACATTTATCATGATATAAGGAAATAAATAATAACTTTATTATTGCCTCTAGGGCATATTTCCTTTAGTCCATAGATCGAGCGCCGCCGGCCCCTCCCCACCTTGCTCCCCACCTCACCGCCACCGGAGGAGCGGCCGGCGAAGCCCGCGCCGGCTCCCGGGAGGGTGGCGGCGGGGCGATTCGGCTGGATCCAGCCCCCTTCCGCAACGCGCTCCCCCCTCCCGCGCATGCTGCGGTGACGGCGGCTCCCCAGCGACGGCTCCTGGACGGCGGCGGCAACGCTCTTCACCCGTGGTGTTGTTGCCCCGGCTGGTTCCCCCCTCCCCCCTGCGCGTGGTGGGGCTGGCCCTGTATAGGCTCCCTGGTGGCGCGCGATGCAACGGGTGCGCGGATTCGGCACCCGGACCTGCGTTCTCCAGGTTCCCCGGCTCATCGACGTCCTCCGCCGGCGCAGCTCCGACATGGGCGCTCCGAAGGCTGCGCACCTCTCCAGCTTTTTCGGCTCGCCTGACTTGCCGGTGCGGCTCCGGCCCGGCAGCCCTGGACCTGTGCTTTCCAGTGTCCCTGGCTTGCTAGCACCCCCCGCTTGTGCAGCTCTGGCCCCGGTGCCCTCGATGGCTGCGCCCCTTCCAGCCTCGTCGGCTTGCTGGTGTCCTGTCGGACCTGTCCCATCGGCCCGGACCTGCATTCCTTCCAGGTCCTGGCTTGTTGGTGATGCCGCCCGCGGCCCTCCGTTGCCAGCTCCCGTCGCCTCGCCAACCTCCTTGCCTCGTCCCCTCGCCAGATCCAAAGCATGCGTGTCCGGCGGCCCCCGGTGTCACCCTTTGTGACGGGCGCAACCCCCCTCCATGTGATGCCAGTTTCGACCTACACGTTCTTCCTCGTCTCCTGACCTCAACCCGGCGGATGTGGGATTGCTCAGAATCAGCCAGGGCAAAATCTCTGCTCGGCTTGCCGATGCTGCCAGCGGCGACACTCGCGGGTGCCGTAACCTTCTTGGAGGCGCTGTCATGGTCCCTTTCTGCGCCCATTTGAGCATCGGGGGAAACCCCAGGTCCGTTCCTCGGATCGGACAACGACGACGCTATAACGTTGTTCCCCTTTTTGAAGGCGTTGTCTTGTTGCTCGGCGTCCCCGGTGTTGGATCTTGAATCTTGCGAGCGATCGCGTCGGTTCGAGCTGCATCTCATGGCGTGGGCATCCTAGGCGCTATGTACGTCCTCCCAGATGCTTCTCCCATGGTTTTCGTCTTCGGCCTGGCCGGGTCCTGCACCCCACTCGCCGATCTCTAGGTGTTCTTGGTGGGAGTACGTTGATCATGTCAAGTCTGAAGCCGCGGCCATTCGAAGGTGGTGCCTTGTGTTAGTCGTGACGTGGTATGGGTGTCCCTTGCCCCGTGTCTCCTTGCCTTATGTGGCCGGAGGCCGGGCTAGGTGGGTTTAGCCATGTGTGTCCCTTGTTCGGGCTGAGCATCCCTCTTCCCTCTGCTCCGGACACCATATTCACGCCTTTGCGTTCGTGTAGTGTGTTGTATCCTATCTTGTACTTTCTCTATTCTCTTCTATCAATGAAATGATACGCATGCTTTGCGTATTCGTGAAAAAAAACATAAAAGTTAGTGAAGTTTAAGATGTTATACTAACTGAGTCCCGGATATGTCAATTTGTTTTCTTATAATGAATCAGGGCCACCAAGCACTACATCCGATGCATATAATTGAGTTGCACATGATAGAATCTAAACTGCAATAGAGCCCACAGGGCGCGATTTTCCAATGCCTTGGGGCCAAGATGCTGCAAACAGTGGTATAAAGCATTAGCAGACTAAAATCCAGCTTCTTGAGTCAGTACAATGTCACTCCATACTGATCAAGTGACACCTCGTTGCTTCCTGACGCCATGTGCTTGTTATTTCTCTACCATGAGCAGTACTGTACAAAAATATCAAAGTTTTTTTTCTTAGAAAAAGAGGATGACTCCCGGCCTTTGCATCTGGGCGATGCATACGGCCACTTTATTAATTATTCTCACAAGACCTTACAAAGTAATACCACAGTAAGACTAAAGCCGCCGTCTAAGCAACAAACTGTCGCTACACCTATCCAGTTGATGAAGGGGCGTAGATAGCCTGGGCCTAATATCAAACAGACATCGCAGCCAAACCTAACATCTAAGACCTGAGGACCCATCCAGGACGCCTGCCGGACATGGGTCTCGCCGGTCCGGCGTGCTCTCAGAGGCCGCCGCCGCCAACTGCCACCGCTCCATCTTCAGAACTGTACTGATGCATCAACCTTGCTCGGTCTAGCTATCGTCGACGCCACCACGGCTCCCAACGGCACATCCTCCCTGCGCGCAAACAACTGTGCACGTCGCGGTCGCCACTGATACACCTCAGCACCATGCTGCCAAGTACCACCAGCCGACACAGCTTGAAGTCTTTCGAAGATCTATCGTGCGTAGCACTTGCCGACCAGGCATGACAAAGCGTAGCACCTGTCGGTCAGGCATGACTTAACATCTCCACCGAAGCTCCGTGCAAGACGAAGCCGCTCCACCTCCTGCCTCTGACTTCCAGCGCTGCTCCACAAACGATGCTCGCAAGAGAGAAACGACACTGCAGTGCCGCCATCGTCCGATCTGAAACACCAGATCCTAGGGTTTCCCCCAGAGCAGCACGAGTGGGTCGACAGTAGTTACACGATGATGCCTCCATCAAGGTAACGGCGTAGAACGCCGCCATCGCCTGCCGACGACTCGGTTTTCACCGGCAACCATGTCTCCCCAACTCGCAGCCGGGACTAGATGATGGATCTCGAGATCCGATCACCAAGCCTCTGGCCGGCCATCTCTGACGAAGAACATGACCACCACCATTGGCCAGCGAGACGACGCGAGATGAATTAGGGCGCTGCCAGCGTGCGTCCTGGCCAGCACCACCGGCGCTCGGCCCGTCCCGGACCACGCCTCATGGCCGAGGGCAACGGCAAGCGCTGCCACGACGAGGACGCAGACAGGAAGCCCAGATCTGGCCCACCCGCGCGCCGCCACGTGGCCACCACCAAGCGCCGTTCAGGGGCAGCCCCGCCGCCGTGCGGGACGCCGCCCCACGGGCAGCAGGCGCCAGCCACCGGCGGAACATCGCCGCGCGCCACTGGCCGCCGCGAGATCGCCACCGGCCGCTGCGAGATCTGTGCGAGAACGACGAGGACGCCCCGCCGCCACCTTCCCTGGGGACCACGCGGGCTTCGCGGGTGTCCCCTCCGGCGGCGGCGAAGTGGGGGAGGAGCGGCGAGGGGTGGCTGGCGGCGCGGTTAGGGTTTCCCCTGTGCGCCAGAGGCGACGCGTGGGGGACGATCAAGGGGATGTTTTGCAATGTTTCATAAAATTACAATAGACGACCTTTCCATACATAGAACATGAACAACAACACCGGTTGAACGCCTCGCCGTCCCCATGCTCACCGACCTGCAATCCTATCGTGACGTCAGACACAGAAGCTGTCGCCGCCTCCGAACCACCGCGCAAACACGCTCACAAAGCATCGCCTGGTCGATGAACACTGCCAACTATGCATAGTGCATAGTGCATAGTGCATACTCCTAATTAAGCGAGTAAATCAACAACTCAAAGAACGAAATAAACTATTGATGCAAGTCAGGAGTCTGACCACTGAATGGGTTCGAACAGCCCACGGATTACTCGACGCACGACATTTTGTCCTATACTATATCATCTATGCAGAGGAAGAAATACGTGCAATATTATTTTATTCGCCCATGTAAATTCAATATATACTTCTAGCATTATACTTTTATCACAAGGTCACACAAATCTAGCAAGTTATGTCTCTAGCAATATTAGTGTATGTGGAACATACCCTTTTTTTTTTGAAGATCCGGTGGAACATACTGATCCTAAGCAATTGATAGAACAAGGATCTAATGGTCACGTTAACCCAAACTCGCTAAGCAATGCTTTGGCCATCTAGCCCAGAACCACTGTCGGACGGACGCTGCGTCCTCGGCACCAACACGGTGTACATCCGCCACGCCCAGGCCCGCTCTGCGCCTCCTGCTCGTGCCAGCTGCGTGCCAGCACCGCTCGGTTTCTCTGCTCGAACTGCGTCTTCAAGGAGCGGCAAAAACGACAAATTTAACCTATGAATAAAAAGAATTCACAAAGTAAACTGTTGACGAAAAAATTTCACCCGGCTGACCCTTTTGTGTAGCGTCCGACAGATAGGCGCCACACTACACTGTACAGCGCCTGACTAATAGGCGTTACACGCCTGACAGCATCGCATTTTAAACTGCCTAAAAATTGCTAAGTTAATGTGCAACGCCTAACAGCTAGGCGCTACACTTAGGCGCTGCACTAGTGGACTTTGGAATGGAATCTCGTGTCTCGTTGGGGCCAGCGTTAGTCGGTCATAGTAGTTGTATCTTCTTGGACTAAAGTCAGCTCGCAAGCAGACGCCCTTCCCACACTTCCAAATATTCACCTGCCTACTGTACAGCTCGTGACATACTGCACTTGCAGCTTGATGCGATCTTGCTGCGATGGTGCCGATCGATCGCTTTGGATTTCGGAAGATTTGGCAAATGTTTAACCCAGCACGTTGCGTCTGGGTGACTGACTCACTGACATTGCATGTTCATCACATTTTTAGGAGCTAGCGCTTTCAGTTCAGGATTTTTACTATATGAACCCATGAATCCATCTCAAAATCAATCGTGGGATGGGATCGGTTGCTTTTTTGACTGGCTAGCTAAATCACAGCTCATCTAAAGGCCCTGTGTTCTTTTGCAAAGAAAAAATTAGTGCGTGCATGTGTATGCACGTCTCTAAACCATACAATCAGCTGAAAGAGAATACAAAAAATGATTAATTCTAAAAAAAGTGAAACAAGAAAGATTAAGACGTAATTTTTTTTAGCGTTCTATACAGACCAAAGAGAGCTTCTTTCACAGTAGCGCAGGCTAGGAGAGACAAGACACGACAGTGCTTGTACCTGCTATGCTAATTCAGATTTCTTGCGGTTGACACGACCGTAATCTCTATGTATAGTGCAGCCCAGTTTTATATGCATTTAGACAGTACTCAGATATTTTGAACATGGGGTAGCTAGCTAATCCCTGACAGGCCCCTCTTTCCATGGTACAGAATCTAAGTGAGACAAACCTTCGATTGTGCAACGCCTACGCCTTAGGCGCTATACTGTATAGTGTAGCGCCTAGTTCTCAGGCGTTGCACTCTGACTTAGCAATTTTTAGATAGTTTGAAGTGCGGCGCTGATCAGGTGTGTAGCGCCTGCCGGTCAGGCGCTGCACAGTATAGTGTGGCGCCTAGCTGTCGGGCGCTACACAAAAGGGTCAGCCGGATGAATTTTTTTCGTCAACAGTTCACTTTATGAATTCTTTTTATTCATAGGTCAAATTTGTCGTTTTTGCCTCAAGGAGCAGCAGCATTAGGGGCTGGCGCAGCCGCCGCCGCAGAACCGTGGAAAGGTGGAGGGCAACACCTGGTGCCCCTGCGGGCTCGCGATCCTCGGCATGGTCGGCGACAAGACGGCTAGCAGGCTGGCCTCGTAGGGAGAAAGAAGGAAGGGATGCTGGCATGGAGAGCCACCGTCAATCAGAACATGAGCGCTTCCATGTCCGCCTGGTTGTGTAGCTGCACTGCGACGATGTGGTTGTCTCCATAGTAGAGCACGTCGCTGGCGAGCTGCTAATCGGCCTGTGCTTTAAATCTATACACCACACATGCAACAGCAGTATCATGCAACCCCGCGCAGACACGCGAAGCAGCAACAGGACGCGTCAGACCGCAGGCACAAACGCAACACAGAGAGGAGGAGGAGACAGGCGCCCTCAGCGAAAGGAGCCCAAGCATTTCGCGAAGGCGTGCACCGTGGGAGCACTGAACTTCAGTGCGTGCTCCTACTTGGACGCACAAGCGGCGACCGTGCAGACACATCGTTGGGCTGGAGCTGGACGGTCCAGCGATGGTATCTTCGCTTGGGTCAAGCGAGTGGCCGCTGTAAGAGCTGCCCGCAGGCTGTGTAGGGACCCATGAACGTCGTGCTTCCTCGAGTCTTGCTGCTCATGCTGCTGTCTGTCCGAAAAGAGCATGACGGTGGCGACGGGATTGCGTTTGCGGCGGCCCTCGAAGATGCTGGTAGCCTTGCAAACGCCTGGTTCTGCCCCTGCGTGGTGTCGCACACCACCAGCCGGTCCAGAATAGATCGCGCCGGCCCCTGCCCCTCTGTAGACACCCTGCGCCGGCGGCACCAAGGCCACGATGAAAGGGCCGGTCGGCCAGGACGGGAGCTTGCGGAAGCAGTGGCGGAGCTAGATGCAGATTACGCCTGGGGCTGTGCTATGTTGAGTGATAAACTTTTATAATTTTCTATGCTTTGCATGAAAAAATTACAAAGTAGCCCTAGCTGCCCTAGGCCTGTCTCCGCCACTGTGCGGAAGCCTACGGCGAGGCAGCAAAGTGGGATGTGGGCGCCGCCGGAATTTAGCAAAGCAACGATCGAGGGGTGAAGTTCAGAAGCGAGGCATGGATGCTCGACAGGAAGGAAGTGATTCCTTTTATAGGCGCAAACTGCGGTGTGACGGTGGCGGCAGGGTTCAAGATAAGAACGGAGTGAGACGTGTGTGATTTGATGAATTCCTTTGCGAGAGTGAGGAGACTGGAAGGACCGAGAGAAACCTGGAAGCAACCACTCAAGTAAACGCACGCCAACACGTGGTCCCATCACGGCAACATGCATCAACCAATCCAAATGACGTGCACCGTATGTAACGTTGGAAGCAAGAGACGTTGTCAAATCAATGGCAGGCACAAACAAACACAACAAAAGGAATGTCCCAGCCCAAACCACACAGAGATAAAACATGTCCAGAAAATCTGCGCTTGAACCGCCCCATACACACGCAATCATATATATCCCTTGTCCTCTTGCCGTTGGACCCATGCCCATATCGCCGCTCCCGGCCGGAAGTTCCGATTGGTCGTTCACGTACAGCCACGCGGCATGTCCCCACTCGGCCGCATGCATGCAGCACTGAAATGACTACGTGTCTCTCTCACCTCGCACTTGGACACAGACGCACACCGCCGACAACCGCTTTGCTCGTCTCTCCCCGATGTACGTGCTTCTCATGCCATGCAAACATCCACGTACACTTTTCCTCCCACATATCCAAGCCATCCTGAGCTATTGCACGCTAGAACGGCGCACATAAAGATTAAAAAGCTGCATGCTCGAGCAACTTCCATGCCAGAACGGCGCACAAAAGGAAAACAAGATGCTAGAGCCACACAATGATGAAGCAAACACGTACAAAAGATTTACAAAACAAATGTACAACCACACATGGGTTTCTACCCAGCCACATTCCAAAGAAATGCACGCGTCAACAAACCAAATGCCCATGAATTGCTTTCATCCAAGTGGCTAACCATGAGGAAGTAAACATCCCCGAAAATAGGGGCTTGGGTATTCATATTGCTTTGTCAGTTTTCATTGCATAGTTTTCCCTTGAAATTTGGACGGATGTCCATCTAAGAGGAGCTAAGGGCATCTCCAGCCGCGCCCCCAGGAAGGCCTCCCCAGACGTTTTTCTTGTGCCGGTGCCGAAAAATCGGCCCAGTCGCGCCCCAGGAGCCCGATTTTTGCCGGCCTGAGCCGAAAACAGCGTCGGCGGACCCAGGCCGAACCCGGCGCGCTGGGGGGCGCCCGGGGGCGCCGGGCAAACTTTTTTGGTGCGAAAAAGCCGCGGGCCCGCCGCGTCAGCGACACGGCTCTCTTCTCGCCCCTTCGTCGTCCTCATCGCCTCGTTTCCCGCGGCGAATCAATGCCAAAGCTGCCGCGCTGCCGCGCCGGTCAGCCTGCGCCATTGATGCCTCACGGGCGGCGCAGTGAAGGCCGGACGACGCGCGTCCCTCGCCCTCCCTCGCCCGCCACGCGTACACACGGCGGCCACGCGTACGGGCGGCGTCTCGGCCTATATAAGACGCGCACCAGCGTGCTCGGCGATCACACTCTCTCGCCGTCGTTGTTCCTCCCTCTCCTCTCTCTCGCCGTCGTCGTTCCTCCCTCTCCTCTCTCTCGCCGTCTCCACCCATGGCCGAGCGCTTCCCTGGTGACGGCGCGGCGGCGAACGGCTTCGGCCGCCGCCATCTTCACGAAGACGAGGCTCGCCTCCTTTACGAGGCCGGGTACCCGGTCCCGCCGGACATGCGGGTGCCCGGCGCGTGGAGGATCAGCGCCGGCGGCGTGCCGGTGCCACCACCACCCACCGGGGCGGCGCGGCGTGCGGAGATCGCACGCATCCGCGCATCCCTGCCGCGGGCGGCGAGGGAGGGGCCACGGTACGTCCCCGACAGCCCGCTCTGGGAGCCCTACTTCCGCCGCCGTCACGCCGAGCAGCTCAAGGCCACCAACGGCGTCGTGCCCTCCGGCAGGCTCAACTCCAATGGCCGACGCCGATGGTGGGGCGTGCCCGGGCGCACGTTGGAGGCCGTCCTCGAGTACATCGAGGGCGGCAACACGCCGCGCCTCGAGTACCCTGATCCCTCGTCCTTCTCACGCCGCCGGGGAAGCTCCTGGACCCCGAGGCGCATGGAGACCGGGGGGTCCTCCTCGTCGTCCGGCGGCTCGCCCTGCCTCCGCCCCGTCAAGCCGGAGCCCCAGGGCACGCCGGTCAGTGCCCGCACGCGCAGCTCCGGCGTCCGCATCGGCGCCAACGCCTCCCCACCCACCGGCCGCTTCGTCCTCGTCAAGCCCAAGCCGGAGCGCGGCCTCCCCGCGGAGTACGAGGAGATAGCTCGGCGCGGCATCTCCGACGAGGACGCCCTGCGGTGGGCACGGGACGACTACCTCCGCGACGAGATGGTCCGGCAGCGCCGGGCCCTGGAGGAGATCGCCGCCCGCAAGCATGGGCGCGAGGACGAGCACGGCGTTGTGGTCCTCGACAGCGACGACGACGACGACGACGCCCCCGGACCGTCCAACCCGCCGCGCCAACCGGGGGAGGGATGCAGCAGGGACGGCGGAGGCGCAGGCGGGGCCGGCGACGACGACGACGACGACGACGACGACGACGGCGACTACACGCGGTTCTACCGCCTCCTCGGCATGTAAACCGCGTGGGCGGGCGGCGAGGCGGGCTGCGAGGGAGACGGCGGGGGTAGCCCGCGGAAGTTTTTTTCTTCTTTTGTAAAATATGTTTAAGTTTGAACGAACTCGCCGATGTTTGCGTTAAATTTCAGTCGTGTTTGCGCCGTATTTGAATTTTTAAAAAAAACATGGGCGCCGCGACTGGGGGCCATCACGCCCCCAGTGCGCGGTTTGGCGCCGGCGCGCCCCCGGGGGCGATTTTTTGCCCCTCCTGGGAGGCCAACGGCTGGAGATGCCCTAAGTAAGCACATTTTAGCATAGTACCTATCAGAGTATTTGAAACACGGGAAAGAAGTACCACTCGGGTAATAATCACTTCAATGAAAAAAAAAACTACAGATATAAGCAAAATCATTAATTCACCCTTCCTCAGATTTTAACCATCGTGGAATTCGAGCATGTGATATCTTTTATCAGTAACCAATCCACCTAATTTAAAGAAAAAACGTCATGCATCCATGGAGAAAACTGTGGAGAAAGTAAACTTCATCCAATACAATTACATTGACTAACAGAATAGTTTTCGGACACCACGCTGCATACATGTAAGGCAATCGGTGGAACTTCTTTACGCCAAATTGACAATTCAAGACATAATTCATTGCTTAGTTTTGGAAAAGTGTAACCCTTTACTCTAGGTGGATGTTCAACTTTGAACGGTCTCCACTAAAAATTTGGGTATATCAAAAACCGTGTTTGGAACAAAGAACCACATAATGTGCCTCCGAGATATGGTGTGGGGTTATTGAATTATAGATGTGTCTACTGTCCATATTTACTCCTATAAAGGAAGGTGGAGTACCTGCCTCCTGAGGGCCATCAGCGTTTTACTCATTTTCTCTTTTTTTGTTTCTCTCTTGGTTTTCAGCGTTTTTTTTATTCTTTGTCTCTTTATCGATTTTTACTGTTTTTTCATTCTTTTTGCATTTGTTTCTTGGTGTTTTTGTTTTTTGGTTTCTTTTTCGGTTTTCATTATTTTTCTTTTCTTTCTTTTAGTTTTTATTCTACATTTCTCGAACATGCCAAGAACATTTTTTAAAGACACGTTTAACATTTTTTAAATACGAGTTTATCATTTTGTTTAATATGTGGCCAACATTTTTTCTATACATATTTTCAACATTTTTTAAATACTTGATTAACATGTTTCAAATGCTTGTTTGACATGTTTCAACTAGAAGATTAGCATTTTATATATTTTTCTTTCTTTTAATTTTCATTCTACATTTTCCATGTACGTCAAGTACATTTTGAAATACAAGTTTAACATTTTTTGAATGCATGCTCAACATTTTTTCTATACACATTTTCAACATTTCTCAAATGCTTGATTAATTTTTTTCAAATGCTTGTTTAAAATTGTTCAAAATACAAGATTAGAAATTTGTAATACATGGTAAAATTTTTTATACATACTTAACATTGTGAAAATGCTTGATTAACATTTTTCATATACTTATTCAACATTTTTTAAATGATTGATTAACATTTCTCATAGACAAGTTTAAGACTTTTTTTAATACATGGTCAACATTTTTTCTATAAACATTTGGCAGTTTTGAAATATAAGTTTAACATTTTTTTTAATACACAGTCAACATTTTTTAGTACACATTTAACTTTTTTGAAATGTTTTATGGAAAGTATTTTTGTAATATAGAATATCTGGAAACATAAATAAAGTAAATGAAAACAAAAAACATAAAAGAAACGAGAATGTGGCATGTGACATGTGGTCAGCGGCGTGATGGGCCGGTCAATATGGAGCTCGCCTTCAGGGAGACTTCCTCTTGTCTTGTCGTAGGCGAGACATATCCACGCCCGGCCGAGGAACGAGGCAAGCAGACACATTTAGGGCTCATTTGGTAGCAGGGGAAAACAGCAGGGTTCCCAGTCAAATCCCTGGAAATTTCTGCCCTTTGGCAATTGGGTCCTGGTTTTGCCACCGCGACATTTGGTTGAGAAGTGGGAGTGTCAAATCCACCCTCTTCCCCGTCAAATCCCTAGGATGAAAATAAACGCTTTGTGAGGCGTGGAAGGAATTCCCTATCTCTCTCGTGTCTATCTTGAGTAGAAAATAAACGATGCCACAGGGTCGGCCCACCCATGGATTCCTGTGCACGCGGAAAATTCTCAACTGTGGGAAGCGTCTGTTATGATTCCGAGCTCATGTGAACAGTATTTTAAAAAAAAAAATCTGATTTTTTGTATGAAACTTTGACAAATGTTTGTGTGATTGCTTACAAAATTTCATCATCAAATGACATTCATGTAAAATGTGACAAAAAGGAAAACCAAAACCGATGCTCCAAAATGTTATTTTTGCTATATTTTGAGTAAATTCCGGTTTTTACCCCCTATTTTGACATTTGACACTAATTACCCAATTTAGCAGGATTTCATCCGTTTTACCCCATTTAGCAAAATTGTTGCCATAGTTTACCCTGTTTAATATTTTGTGAGCATTCTGACCGGCAGGTCCAATTGTGTTGTCCCAATTTAACCTGTTTAATATTTTTGGAGTTGGTGGTGTTCTCCTATCATTTAAAAAACATATCATTCTCCTATTATTTGCAACAGATCATGGAAATACAATGCGAAAAAATTGTGTTATTACGACTACTTTTGCCTATTTGTTCCTTGGGTCATGATGTCAATTCATCTCCTGATCATGCACTTTTGTCAAACAGATTGTATTTATGCTTCACACTACTTTCAAAACTGATTAGCATCATCTTGTCCTCAATGGATTCAAGCAGCTATCACAAACCATAAAACCCATCCTCCATCTCTGTGCCTTACAACCACTGGAGGAGATCACCCCGAACGAATTGATTTCAGAGCAATTCTGGCAAAGGTTCAGCAAACTGAAGAAGAAAAAGAATTTCGTCAATATTCAAAATGTTGAAAAAAACATAAAATCAACGTACCTCAGTTGCAGAAGGGTGCCATGTAGACACGTGATCTTCTAATAAACATCTTAGTTATATGCACAGCCTGATGGGGGCCTTACTATGTCGCCAAACTAGGAAGAAGAACTAATCACTACCTGATGGGGTCACGTACATGATTTGTTTTTGAAGTATATCAAATTCAGAGGACTACGCCAACGTCGGCGAGCTTGACGGAGCCATCGGATTCCACGGGGTCGTTTCTTGCCTTGATGTTCGAGCCATACAACTATGCTCGAGGAAGTACGAAATTGCACGACCGGCCCCTCAGCACCCTCCACCGCCGTCGTCGTCGCCACTACCGCACAATACCTAATCCTAGATTCGAGCGAGCCTGACGAGTGCGTGCGGTTGGAATCCTGGACGATGCAATCGACTGGGTGCGAGCAACGCAAGCGAGAACGGCTGGAGGCGAGCATGACGCGTGGCCGACCTGGGCGTTGTGCGTTGGACGCAACGTGTGCAAGCTCCATCGGGCCGGTCCCAGTCGAGAAAAGTTGCAAGGACCGGTTCAGCAAGGAGAAAAAATAGGTAGAAAAAAATCGTCGATGTGGCATGCCAGCTGGACCTAACATTTGGGACCTACCGGTCAGAATGCTCAAAATTTTAAATAGGGTAAATTGTGGCAAAACTTTTGCTAAATTGGGTAAAACGGATGAAATCTCACTAAATTGGGTTATTAGTGTCACATATGTCAAAATAGGGGGTAAAAACCAAAATTTACTCCTATATTTTATACGAATGTCATCTGGTGATGAAATTTTGTGAGCTATCAATTTTTTTTTGATTATTTTGATTTTATTGTTCACCCGAGTTCAGCTCGGGACTAAGAAGAGCACTTTCGCTCAACCCTGGCCTTTTTACCCAGGGGTATATTATCTCCCTATAAGAACCAAACAAGGCCTTAGGGTGGGCCGGGCCGGCACGTTCGGCCAGCTCTGCTACTCGTTATGTGACTGTCGATGGGCCCAACATATGTGGGCTCCACTTGACAGTGTGTGGGGCTTTTTTTTGATCGAAAAGCGGTTTCCACCCGCCCCATTTCATTAAAACGAGGCCACATAAGTCGGGCCCCACACACGAACAGTGTGCGCGGCTTCTCCCTGCCTCACTTCCTTTCACCATGCGTCCAGGTGTGGCAGCCTTTTCTTCCTCCCGCGGACCTGCCTTGCCTTCCCAATCCTCGCCCACTCGCCCGTCACTTCATCGCTCTTCACCGCCCTCGCTGCCTCCGCTTGCGTCTCCTCGTTCCATGCTTCGGTCCCCGTCATGGTGGCCGTGCCCTCGCCTGCATCGATCTTACGGTTGAGGTTTGAGCCTTCCGTCTACTCCTCGATGCCCTTTTCCTCGCTGGCGATTTTCTCAGTTTTGGCCATTCCTCTTTGCCTTGTGGTTTTCTTCCTCCGCTGCTTAGCTCACTCTTCCTTCCCTTCTTCTTACAGGGTCAATCAAGGCAGCCCTTGAAGGCCTTGATCGTCCTTCAGCTCGCTGCTCGGGGAGGTACGTTTTTCCTTGCTCGTCTTCTGTTCGATGGAATGCGCGTGAGCTGACATGCCTTTATTTCTTGTTTTGTTCCGCGTCCAGGTTCTTTGCTCCTCGCTGCGCGTCGGCGAGACAGGTTGGGCGTGATTTCCCTGCCTTTCTTTCTTGTTTGGCTATGCCTATCTATCTTGCCAACTTGTGGATTCGTCCTCTCCATTACGTCGGAAAAGAACACGCCCTTGTATACTTATGCTAGCTCTGAAGCTTATTATGTTTCTGCCTGCTGCTTTCATTGGATTGGTCGTGCATGTTACTCGCTACTTGGTTCTAGGATCCAGTAGTTCTTTTGGTTGCTGCTTGGTCGTACCTGTTACTCGCTACTGCATGCAGGTTCATTGTCAGTTTGGTGGTTGTTTTCTCGCCGCACTGATTTCCACGAGTTAATTACCTATCCTAGAAATTAAGCTTGGATTTTAGGGTTCAGTAGTAGGGCAGGTTCATTGTCAGCTTCGTTGGCTATTTTGTTGCTCACCGATGCATGAAGGTTAAATGCCCATCGAATAAAATTAACCTATGGTTTCGGTGTCTTTTGTTTGCTTCCTCATGCCTGTGCCATTTTTGTTCGCTTGCGATTTCCTCTGCTTCTTCCATTCTTTTTTTCTCGCTGCCTCTCCTGACGTTCTCTTCCTTCTGCATGTCCTGTTCGACAGAATCCCTATGAGCAGGCGTAGCACCGTTTTATCTGTTTGTGCCTGTACTGCTGTTTGTGTGGTTGTCTTCTCAGTCTCGTCGGTGGGGGCGCTTGGTTGGCCCTTTGGGAGGCATGCCTTTGTTTAGGTTTGATCCATGCTTCTGTGACCTTCATGATTTCCTGCACTGCCTCTTGCAGTTGCTTTGCTGTTTGTCCTTCAGGACATCCTTCTTACATGTATACACGATGGCTATACTTGCTCATTCTTACATGCAGCTTGTCGAGCCATCAAATATGGTGATACTTTGGTTTTGGTTCTTTCAGTCTAATGCCCGATGAGTCTTTTCTTTGCTTCTTATTAGTGTTGTCTTCTGTTTCTTCTTCGTAGTGTTGTCTCCTGTTTGTTCTTCTGAATGGTGAAGCTGCTACTTAGAAGCAGTTTACTGGGCACTCCATAAGCGTAAATCAAAAAAAGGTTCGATCATTTTACAAAGTACATAACTCGAAAGACAGTACTAATTTAAAAAATAGCACGAGTAACAGCTAAAAGCCATATCATATGTAGGCGCATCTAAAAAAACAGGCAAGCTGGATAGTTCCTTTTAATGTTGTCATCTACTTCTTTTTCTGAAAAGACATAAAACAGGCAAGGCTTCAAGTAGTTTTTTTATACACCATGTTGTCGAATGCAGATTAGGTTGGTTCCCAGTGGGCTTTGACGGCCCGTCTGGCAAGTTGTTTGTGCGCTTGGAAGATCTTGCTGCATTTTCTTCTCCACTTTGTTTGTATGCACCTCTTACAGTTTGTCTCCGCCTGTACTTTGGTTTTGCAGGTCCTGTTGTCAGCATCTTCAACTGCTTTAGAGTACTGGTTGCTAGCTCTTCGGTTCTCCATCTTCGTGTCAAGGTTTGCTTTCAGCCGCGGGCCCTCTGTTTTGCCGCTTTCTGTTACTGTTGATTGCTTGCTCTTTTCATACTGACCAGGCATTGCGTACGTGTTGCTGTTTTGTTCTTCCTTCTGCTGGGCGGCTTACTTTTTATACACTGCAGCTGACCTATTCATTCTTATACTCGCAGCTGCTATCATCCATGCATTCCATATTGTTACGTTCTTCTCTCATGTATTGTGCCGCTTCCTGTTCAATGCCTTTATTCATTATTGTATTAGAGCAATGTTGTTGTGCCTGCTCTCTGCTTTTTTAGTTTGGGAAATTATGCCAGTGAATAAAATAAATTGTACTTGCTACATCCCATGCACATTTTATGCCTTTGTTATTGTGATGTATTGCTATCTATCCTTTGATCTGCTTATGTCTTTTCCCCATTTGTGTCCCTTGTTTTTCACTTAAACTTGTTATTTTGTTGTTCTTTGTGCTCTGCCTTGCTGCAGTGCAGTTCTGGTTCTCTTCTTCTGGTGTTTTTGAGGGGTATGGTCTAGCGCCGACGTTATGCCTCCACGGCGCACTGCTCCTCTCAGGGTTCCTGTGCCTCTTTTGGCAGTTAGACCCCCAAGAAGGGCCGTTCGACGCGCAGCTCCTGTGCCTGTATTGCCAGTGACACCAATTCCTCCAGAGGTTCTTGTGCCTCTTTTACCGGTGAGACCCCCGCGTCGAGTGGTGCAATGCCCAGTTCTTGTGCCTGTGTTGCCAGTACAACCAGCTCCTTTGGTCGTACGAAGAAGAAAATGTATGTTGTCTTTACCTTCATGGTCTCTCCTGCTCTTTGGTACCTTGACCTCCTTGCCTGGCCTTGACTTCTTAATTCTGCCGTGCTCTGCCTGCCAATAAGGGATGGTTTATTTCGTCTTCTTCCTCCTGATGTTACTGCACAAAACCGTAAAAGATGTAGGTTCTTCTTGAATAGGTTGCGAGCTCATAACAAGCACGATTGGTCTATAGCCCATGCTGTCATCCTTTGTTTTCCCCATGGTTCGTTCTTTCCTTTTTTTCATTCTGCCTCTGTTACCTTTCCTCTCTTCTCTTGTACACAGAGGATTTGCCTCATTCACCGCTTACACCTGATTGTGTAGGATTTTC
Organism: Triticum urartu; assembly: GCF_003073215.2. Taxonomy (NCBI): domain Eukaryota; kingdom Viridiplantae; phylum Streptophyta; class Magnoliopsida; order Poales; family Poaceae; genus Triticum; species Triticum urartu. Next base: position 583,486,286 of record NC_053022.1, read on the forward strand.
GCCTGAGGTTGAAATCTTAAAAGGTACAAAGGTTTTAGTTGTCGTCAATTGTCATGCTTTTGACTACGGGGTGCCAGTGTCATTCTGACAATAACGCTCCTGTAGCTTTCGATCTGAAAAGATCCTACTATGGGAAGCCAGAGTGTAAGTGTGGTTGGTGCCATGTTGTCTTCTGGTGGGGTGAGAGAGTACAGTCTCAGTCCACCATCACAAAGCGTCGCGTTGTATACAACTTATGTTGTAAAGAAGGGAAGGTGTTCATCCCACCGTTTAAAAAAACCCGATGCGTTTCTAAACAACTTGCTTGCTTTTGATGGGCCTCCAGAGTCTAGGCAGTTTATTAGAAAGATACGCCAGTACAATTGCTTATTTGCTTTTACTTCCATGGGGGCTAATATAGACCGTTCGGTTAATGATGGCGGGGGACCAACTGTATTTAAGATCAATGGCAAGGTTTGCCATCTTTAGGTTCGCTTTTGCCAGAAGAAGGAAGTACTCCAAAATATGTTGAATTATATATACATGATACACAAAATGAAGTGGAGAATAGGATCAAGGCACTAGACAATTAACATGAATCTTCTGGTGGGTTAAAAGAGCCTATAGTTGAAGGGCTTATGCATATGCTGAATGCTAACAATTCATTTGTTAAGCAGTTCTGTACGACTGGCGAGATTTTAAAAGATAATAAGCATACCACAGTTTGAATACGCATTCTTGCCCCTGGCGGGGCGAGAATGATGGCCCTCAGTTCAGTTTTCCTACAACAGATGAGCTTACGGGTTTAATATATAGTTGGTAATGTTAGCTTGGAAACTCCTTCCAGGGACTTGATAATACATTGTCAAGGTCCTGGGCTACAAAATATATCTTGTTTGGACCCTTCATGTATGCCTTCGCAATACCCTTCATATATGGGGAGCAAGGGTTCCAATTAGGTGTGCATTATATTGGTGCCGATCCCAATGATACAACAAAGAGGGTTAAAATGACTATGCAGGATTATTATTGCTTCTGCTCTCATTATAGAGCTGAGCAGCATAACCCATATCTATGTTGTGGTTTATTGTCCTCCCAAGCTGTGGTTGATGCACGTGCTTGCATAGATGAGTGTAGATTGCATTTCATTATAAAGGTCTAAGAGTACATGCGTGCCGAAAAGTTACAAGTCGTTGTTGATGCGGTTGACTTGGGTAAGCTTGATGGGGCATAGGTCGGTAAGAAAAATTATTGCCATCGTCTTATACCAGCGGCCGTCGATATATGGTTGAAACCTTCGAGGATGCGGTTGCTGTTTCGCATGTCCATTCCTCGCCTGATATTTTCACAACCTTCACATGTAATCCAAAGTGGCCAGAGATAACAGGGTCTCTTGAACCTGGTCAGACTGCATCTGATAGGGCTGATATTTTTGTTAGGGTGTACCACATGAAACTCACCGACCTCCTTCGTAAGATAAAAAAAAGGGAAGGCTTTCGGACGTTTGTTGCTGGTAATGTTTGACACTTCTCTTTTCTCTTCATTCCCTTTAGGTTTAGCTCTTACCTTTTTTGCCTCTTTGGTCTTGCTGTGCCCCAGTTTTGTACACCATAGAATTCCATAAGAGGGGCCTTCCACATGCGCACATCCTTGTTTGGAAGGCTGATGACTGGCTGGTTACACCTGCCTTGGTGGATTCCTTCATCTGAGCTGATACCTGATCCTGTGGAGGATCCTGTGGCTGTGGGGTATGCTCTTGTCACAGAGTTCATGATGCATGACCCTGCGGCAATGATGGCCCAAAATGCCCTTGCATGAAAATTGAAAAAGGGTGTCTGTTCAAAGAAATTTTCTAAGTCATTTCAAGAAGAAACTTCGATTGATGAAAGTGGCTTCCCTTTATACTGGCGGCGTGATAATGGTCGTTTCATAAAAAATAATGTCTTGATAATAGGCACGTAGTTCTGTACAACATGAAACAAGTCGAACGTTTCCAGGCCCATATAAATGTTGAGTGGTGCAAAAGACATATGTCATTAAATATCTTTATAAGTATGTCACCAAGGGTCTTGATTCTGCAAAAACTTTGTTCTTCAGTGTTAGGCAGAGTGGAGATGAGGAGGTTGATGACATGGAAGAGTATAGGGCGTGTCGATACATATGTGACTATGACTCTGATTGAAGGGTATACAGTTTTGAAATACATGGTAAAATGCCTTCAGTTGAAAGACTTCCTGCCCATTTGCTTAATATGCACATTGTGCACTTTTGTACAAAGCTAGCTTGCGTGCAGTGGCTGGTAGTGATTGGTTGCAAAAAACCATGTTGATGGAATGGTTTGTCGCAAATAGGAAATATGCTTCTGCTAGGACCTTGACTTACTGTGATTTCCCTATCAGGTGGTTTTGGATGGCAGGCACTAAAACATGGGTGCCTAGGACACGGGATAATAGGATTGGTAGGATCTACTATGTGCATCCTTCCAGTGGAGAGCTATATTATTTTAGGATGTTGTTGATGATTGTCGCAGGTGCGACGTGCTTTGCTGACGTTAGAATCTACAACAGCGTTGTATACCGAACTTTTAAAGTAGCCTGTGCAGCAGAGGGTTCCTTGGGGATGACTTGGAATGGTATAATGCTTTTGATGAGGCTTTAACCTGGGGGATGGGAGGTCAGTTGCGGCAACTATTTGTTACTATGCTGGTCCACTGCAGTGTTAATCAGGAGAGTGCTTTCTTTGAGAAATATTGGGTTTACTTGAGTGACGATATTAAACATCGAATCCAGTCTGCTCGAGGAGGTTCTGCTCATGTGGTGCCTCCTGTTACATTGAGAGATTTATTGCTTGATGAACTTGTTGTTTTGTTTCCTAGGGATGGTTCTTCTATTTTAGATCATAGCTTGTCATCAAAGTCCTCTTATCTTGGTCCACCATTGCAGGATGATGTGGTCAATTCCGCGTTAGACGTTGATTATGAGAGTCTCCTTAAAACAACAGGGGTGATGCACAATAGGCTAAACAGTGACCAACTGCGTGCTTATGCATCTATTCTTGATCGGATTAGGTCTAAGCAGCCTGGTTTCTTCTTTGTGTCAGGGTATGGTCGTACTGGGAAAACTTTCATTTGGAATGCGCTTGATGCCTATCTTAGAGGTCATAAGATGGTGGCGTTGGCTGTTGCATCTTCGGGAGTAGCAGCCTTGCTTTTGCCTCAGGGTAGAACTGCCCATCCAGGTTCAAAATACCTATTGATCTTGCTGAGAACAGAACCTGTGATATTAGAGGTCTACCATGCTTTCTGCCTCGATTGAGTCGGCGTCTTTTATCATATGGGGCGAAGCTTTAATGGCGCATTGAGGGTGCTTCAAAGCAGTGGATCGGTCTTTCTGTGATGTCCTGTCTGCCATTGATCCTGCACTGGCCGATGTTCCTTTCGGTGGTTAAGTTGTCGTTGTAGGAGGTGACCTAAGGCTGATTTTGCTGGTCATTGAGCGTGGCAGTAGGGCACACATTGTGGGTTCTGCAGTTACTCTATTGAGATTTTGCACCTTAACATCAACATGCGCCTAACCATGCAAACTGCATATCCTCTGTTACAGAGTGAGGTTGCTGCTTTTGCACAATGGGTTCTTATTATTGGAGATGGGACAGCCCCTGCTGTTGCACGGAAGGAGAATCGCTCCCTTCATGGGTAACTATTCCTCATGAGTTCTTGGTGCATACTACTGGTGATAATATTGATGCTATTGTCCAGGCGGTCTATGTGAATTTAGTGTCCAGGTACTCTGATCCTTCTTATTTGCGAGAGAGAGCTATCCTGACACCAACAAATGATATGGCTGAAGAAATAAATGACCATGTTCTTTCATTGCTGCCTTTGGATGACAGAGAGTACTTAAGCTTTGATTCCGTAGGAAACTCTTCAGATGGTGTACGAAATATAGATGCTTTCTATCATGTTGAGTGCCTGAATAAGATTAAGATTAACAATTTCCCATGGCATAGATTGGTCCTTAAAGTAGGTGTGCCCATTATGCTACTTAGAAATTTAAACCAGTCGGCGGGTCTGTGCGATGGCACTCGACTTATAGTAACAAAGCTTGCTGACAAAGTAATTGAAGCGGTTGTTATCACTGGCTCCAATGTTGGCGACGTCGTTTACATCCCAAGAATATGTTTGACATCCAAGCAACCTAAATGGCCATTTAATTGCATAGGCGCCAACTTTCTGTTAGGGTTTGCTATGCTATGACAAATAATAAAAGCCAGGGGCAGACCCTTGCCAATGTTGGTTGTATCTCAATTCGCCTGTCTTCGCGCATGGCCAACTTTATGTGGCCGTGTCCCGTGTGACCTCAAAGGAAGCTTTAAAAGGTGTTGATTAAAAATGAAGATGGTAGTACTGGTTCTCAGACAAGGAACATTGTGTTCCCTGAGATCTTTGAGATGGCTTCTTAAATACCATGTCCATAATGCTTTTGTCTTGTACATACAATTGCCTCCTCTCTAGATATTGCATTGCGTCTCTTAATCTTTTGTCATCGCTGCGTCTACATTTTGACAAATTTGTGTTTGTATGCTTGTTCTGAACGCACTATGTTTTGTTTGTGCTCAATACTACTAGGCTGCCTGTATTATGGCATCCTACTTATCTGCTGCGTCTCATGAATAATCTGTTTGCTATTAAACGTACAAGCTTCCATTTGTGTGTTGCTTTTGGCCTCTTCTTTTCCCGATGCCTCTATTACGGTGCTTCGTTGCTGCCTTTCCAGTCTCTGTGCTTTTCTTTCTTTCTTCTTAGGTGAGTGCATATGCATTTTTTATTCATCTGTTTCCTATTTTCCTTACCATTCACCCTCTCTGGTTTATGTTATGCTTGTAGATGGCCAAGAATACAATTAGCTTGCTTTCACAGATACATGACAAGGAAATCAACTGGAATGTGTGTGTGCTCCTCTCTCGTCTATGACATTATCGTGGGACAAGCGATGACGGCCCAATTCTGCATACTGACCTTGTGGTTATCGGTCAAGAGGTTCATTTCATACCCTGCTATGTTTCATTATACAGTAGCTTACTTGTCATGCTTCCTGTGCTGCTGTTTGGTTTTACTAATATATGTTTTTCCACTACAGGGAACCCACATGTATGCACAGCTTCCTCCTGAGGCATCTGAACACTTGAAGGATGTTCTAGAGGAAGGAAAGGTCTCCCTCATGAAGTTCATGTGCAACCAATTGGAGTCATCTTTCAGGACTGTTGAGAGCCCTTACATGATTCAGTTCACTCGATACAGCACCGCTGTGCCCCAGCCAGGCCTTGAGGATGCATATCCATACTGCACGTACAACCTTTTGCCTTTTCCAGGTATCCCAAGGCCAACTAGCAACACACCTCGCTTTCTAGGTTAGTTAACCTGTGTCAAATGCACAACTTGCTTGTGTTTGCATTGCTCGCTTTCACGCTTACACTTGCTGCTTTTTTTGTTGCTTTCAGATGTCATTGGCCAGATTACGGCATTGTCAGACATAATCCCTGTGCAGTCCATGTACCAGCCACAGCCTTCTGACACTAGGACTATAATCCTGACTGATCTGATGTGAGTTTCCCACTTCTTTGCATTTGCTGATCTACATTGTTTCATGCTGCTTGTTCATATGCCAGACCAAAAATGCAGGGGTAATGAGATCAAAATCCTTCTTTGGGGTGCTCGTGCTCATGAATTTGCTGCCGAGGATGTTCGTGCTGCAAGTATAGAAAGTGCTGTTGTAGCCATATTTGTAGGGACCCTGCCAAAAATGTCTCAAGGTATTCATATCTCTCAATCATAACACAGTCTATTGATGTATATACTCGCTGAGTGTCTTCTACTTATTCTATCTTTGTATCTGCTTCTTTAAACCAGGTGTTAAATTGCTAAGTGGTAGCTCCGCCTGCCGTTGGTACATTAACGAGGATCTGCCAGAGATCAACGCTTTCCATTCTAGGTCTTTCTCCTCGTTGCAAATTTCCGGTGCTTGCCCTTGTTGATCACCCCTTTACTAAATCTCCATTAGTTTACTCTCTAGTCTTGGGAAAGAGGTTGCTCCTGTTGCAGTTTATGCACCGATAGACCAAGGCATTGGGGCGTCCATTTGTGAGCCTCCAGTTGAAATGACTTTTAAGCAGCTTCTTGCTCTTGATCCATTAGATAATTTGGTATGTTTCTCCGCTTTCAAACACTTTGTTTTTTACTGTCCTGTCTATATTCTCTTATACCAAACAGTACACAGTTTCATTTCTGTAGGGCAAGCCTTTCATTTGTAAGGTCACCATCACGCGTCTGGGCTCTGATCAGCGTTGGTGGTTCCTCTCGTGCGTTGCCTGCCATAAGACTGCGTATGTTAATGGGCCTAGGTTCCGTTGCTCAGACCAAGGTTGCTCTTCCGTTGGGGGAGAGCCGGCGTAAGCGCTTTTGCCAAGTTGTCCTTCAAGTCAGTGTGTTCTGCTCTGACTGATTAGATCTTTTGTGCTTTGTTGTTCAGATATTCTATCTGCACATTTGCAACTGATGGATCAGCTGAGGCTGAATTCAATGTTCTTCGAGAGAGCTGGCAGAACAGCAATAGGCAAACCACTTCTAACCTTGCTGCGGCAAAAGTATCCAGGGTATTCACTATTCAGAGGTTCGCGACCTTGCGCAGATAGGAGGAGCTGATGTAACCCTCCCAGTGGAAGTTACCAGAATGGTCACAAAGACGTAGCGCCTGGTGGTGGCCATTTCCAACAAAATTTTCAAGCCTACAAGCAACTAGCTATCTTCCAAGTTAATAGGATTGACCAGACCTTTCAGCCTGAGCTTGGGCCGTTAGAATTTGGTCCTGCTTCCCCAGCTTCTCGCCCTTCTTCTTCTGGTACAGGCTCAGTTGGTGTACTCTCTGGTTTCTCACTGATGTCGCCAGTTGGACCATTCACACCTTCATCAAAGGATGCACACGGCCCAGGAAGCTCTAGCCTTGTTTCTCAGTCGCCTCTTGATGAGGTGTGTTTCCTGTCGTTATCTCTTGATTTGCTTCTTTTGTCCTAACTAGGTGCTTATGACAAACAGATGAACACCCCCATATCAATGATGAAAGGGAAGGGCCAGTCCTTCATACCTCTATCACTGGGTAAGCCCATAAACTTTAAACTTCATAGTGTCAAAAAACGTCTTATATTTTGATACAGAGGGAGTACATTCCTACGTCTTTCTCTTTACTGTCCTTCTGCTTACAAACCTTCTGTCTCTCTACTTTAATGCAGCAAGTCAGCCTGTCGTAAGAATGCACGTCATAAGCTGATACTCACACCCGCTAAAAGCACATAGGTTGATACACCGGCTGAAGGTGTGCCAAAGCTTTCTGTTGAGGCTGGAGAAAATGCCTCAACTGGAGATTCAGCTGGCTCTGCATCCATAGCAACGGTCGATGTATGGGCTTATTTCCTTTGCTTGTTCCTTTTTCTAGAGCACATTTTTTCTTCTGTCATAGCCATCTTTCTGTGTTAGGAGCCTACACTGGGCACTGCAGAGGCTGATGTTTCGACTTCTGGGAATGGCAAGGCTGTGCAATCTGACCAGGCAAAGACCAAGAGGTAAACTCCCTCTGGTAAATATAAATTATGCATCGTCTATTTAACTATGAAGCTCATTGCTTTGTGTTGGTTCATACAACTTAGGAGCAATGCTGGTGTCAAGAACGCTGACAATGCAAAGAAGACAAAGCAATAACTAATCTATGGTCTTGGGTGATCATGGACGTACGGTAAACCAAATTCTTCTTCCATGCCTTCTGATAGGTCTCTGTTTCTAGAGAATGCATGTCTTCCAATTATATTTGCATACATGTTACAAGAGTGCCTCTTCTAGGACAAGTTCTTTTCAAAGGTTTGCTGATGGCTGAGTGGTATTTATGCCCTTTTAAAACAAGTTCTTTTAGAGAGAGTTGCTGGTGGCTGGGTTTTATTTATGCTCTTCTTGGACAAATTGTTTTGGAAAGCTTTGCTGATGCTGTATGATACTTATAGGTCCACTGATTTGGCCATGCCTTCAGCCTTTCATATGAATGTGTTGTTAATCACTCCTATAATGCCATTCGGCTATGCCTTCTACTGCCATGACGCTTGCCCTTCTACTAGCTGATCCACAATTTGAGCCGATGACTGATGAACTACATATATGATTCGTACAATTGTACTAGCCGTTTATCCCTTGTATACTTGTGAATGCCATGTGGAAGTGCTCATCTCATGAATTTCCTTGTCTTTTTCATCAGGTTGTTCTGTATATAGACGGTCGCTACTTTGGCGCAGGCCCCTAAAGCCTACGCCAGCAAGGACAAGCCATGACTAATTCATCGCAGTTGTCTTCATGTGCCTGTCTTTGCACCCTTTTGGACACGTTCCTACTATGTTTGTTGTGTGTTTGCAAACCCAGACTTTGGCGCTCAAAGAGCCATGTCAAAGCTCTGTTGATATTCCCTATTTAAGATCTGAACCAGGCCACTTTCAAGCCTTGTAAATATCGCTGTTCGAACTCTCTGCTCTCCCCTGCCTCTCCTCATGATATTTCTGTACTCGTTGGGCTGCGCTACCGAATCTATCTATAATTATCAGTGCAATGCTATGCCTGTATATTCCCTATGTTCAACCTTTTTATTTGGTCATAAGGTTTGCTCTCCTATCACTGTGCCTTCTTGAAAATGGTTGTGTGCTTGATCTTCTGCCTGTAGTAGATTTGCTGCTTCCTTATTTTGCCTGGTGTATTCAGGTCATTCCATCATTGAGATATGTGTTTCCTAAGTACTCCCTTCATCCCATAATATAAGAACGTTTTCAAGCTATGTTAGCTTGAAAATTGTTCTTATATTATGGGATGGAAGGGGTACATGTTTACTGAGGATTACCATTTTCATGCTTATTTGTGTACTGATGCAGTTATTCATGCTGTTTTGTCGTTGTTATGATGTCTTGCATCTAATCCTTGCTTTGCCATACACCAGTGAGGTCACATATGAGTTACCTTCACCCTGTTATATATCCCACTTCAACCTGTTTTTTGGTTGGTTTATATGGAATTCTTTCAGAGAGTTCAGACAAAAGACCTGATGGAACAACGCTATTTGAAAATCATATTAGTCCAGAGTTGCAAATGGCTAGCAAAATGATATATGAATATTCTTAGCTTTTTTTTAGGCAAATGAATATATTCTTAGCTGATGTATTACATGCCATTTAACAGGTGATGGGCCGCAATGAGAAAGAAAAAGCACTGTCATCCAAAGGCCGGCCATTTTCAATTCGGCCAGAGTGTGGGTTCGTGCAACACACTGTTCTCGTATTGATTGATCTGAGTGTTACAAGATATACATGAGTGCCTTAACTAACTCACGCCAAAATAGGCCAAGGACTAGCGCTAGACTATGTAGAGAATACACCTTCGCTAACACCCCGCTGCAGCCGAGTCGTCGCTGCCTTGCAAGACGCAAAGACTGAAATGCAGATGTCGCTAAACCCTTAGTCATGATGTCGGCTAGCTGCTGTGTAGTAGGCACATGTACAATGCGAAACTCGCCGAGGGCCACCTTCTCCCTGACAAAATGAATGTCCAACTCGATGTGTTTTATCCTCTCCGATGATGCACGGGATTAGTGGACATGTACAAAGTGGATATGTTGTCACAGAGCACAACGGTGGCCTTCGGTAGAGGGCACCCAAGCTCACTAAGAAGTTGTCGAAGCCACACGTAGTCGGTGACGGCGTTGGCGACAACACGATACTCTGCTTCCACACTAGAGCGAGAGACTGTAGCTTGCCATTTAAAGGACCAGCTGATGAGCGTGTCGCCGAGATAAACACAATACCCCGATGTAGATCGTCGGGTGTCCGGGCACCCGGCCCGGTCCTCATCCGAGTAGGCGACAATGTCGGTCGATGGTGATGCCTGTGGGAGAGGCCCATATGTAGAGGTGCCACGAACATACTGCAAGATCCGCTTGATGATGGAGAGATGACAGTCGTGAGGATCATGCATATGCAAGCACGCCTGCTGCATGGCGTATGCCAAGTCTGGGCGAGTCATAGTGTGGTATTGCAGGCCACCCGCAAGGTTGCAATACTCAGAGGGATCACAGACAGGTGATCCGGCATCGGCGGCGAGCTTGGGTGACGTGTCGACCGGAGTGGAGACAGGACAACACTGCGACATGCCGGCCCATTGGAGAAGTTCCTCGGTGTATTGGGCTTGGTTGAGGAAGAACCCACGCGAGGTGCGCTGTACGCAGATGCCAAAGAAGTAGTGAAGAGCGCCCATGTCCGTCATCGCAAACTCTCGCTGTAGCTGACCGACGACAGTGTGAAGAAGAGTCGTCGATGAAGCTGCGAGGACGATGATGTCGACGTACAACCACAGGTAGGAAGCATCATCGCCCCGCCGGAGGATGAACAACGAGACGTCTGAGCGCAAGGCAGTGAACCCGATCGTGGCGGCGAAGCGAGGGAAGCAAGCCCATGGGGGCTGCTAGAGACCCTACAGGGACCTGGAAAGATGGCAGACATCATCGCTGCGAGTGTCGTCGACGAATCTAGTGGGTTGGTGGCAGTAGACCTGCTCATTGAGAACATCGTGAAGGAAGGCGTTCTTCACGTCAAGCTGGTGCACGGACCAAGCACATGAGCACGCCAAGGTAAGCACTGTCCGAATCGTCTCCGGCTTGACCACCGGAGAGAAGGTGTCACCAAAATCAATGCTCGGGCGTTGAGAGAAACCACGGGCCAACATGCTTTATAGCGTTCGAGCGAGCCCTCGGCCTTCGTCTTTTGCCGGAAAACACATTTGCGAGTGACGATGTCTGCACTGGGCGGACGAGGCACGAGTGTCCACGTGGAGTTAGATAGACATGGGACGGGGCTTGCCTGCTCCCTCATAATGCTCCCGTCCGTGCTCCTGTTTCTTCTTTTTCCATCCGACGGCTACGCCAATTCTCCTCCCCCACGTCTCTTCTTTCTGGTAAAAAATAAAGAACAAAGACTAGTATTTTTGCCTGCTCCTGTATATAATACTCAAACAACCACTATAATGCTATTGCTTTTCTTTTCTTTTTTCTTTCAAATCAAGTTATTTCAGTTTTATATCATAGAACAAGGGTGTAAACAAATTGAAATCCAAAATGACAATAGACTTCCTCCTACCCGATCCATGACCTTTTGCAATCAACTTACCAATGTCTATTTTCATATGTTTTAACATTCGAAATGTTGTGTCTATAAAGGACCATTGTCACTTAAGATTCTCCAATGCTTGACACGTGATCTTTTGTTGTATTTTTATTCTTTTTATAGTGAACCTCGAGCAAAGGCCGCATGACGCCAGTGTATTTTGACAATTGCCTAAGTCAGTGGCCTATAACTCCTCGTATTTTATAGTTTCGTAGCAATACACGGGCATTGTGCTAGTATATTATATATATTGCAACGTCACAAAAAAATCACAGGCAAAAACTAAGATGGAGAAATACACGTAGAGCAATGTGATGAAAATATAATATATATATACAGGCCAAAACAATAATTTGACTTCTATTTACTGCTACCTTGCGAAGTTTCTGGATAGCATAGTCATCAGCAAAATATATATTTTGCATCTGATGAGTGAAAGAGAAACATGACCTTTTATATTCTAGTGTGGTGTGTCAAAGCAATCCAGATTAGCACTGGAGTTGCGCTCCTACAGCGGCGAGTAGCAAAAAGTGCTTTGGATGCAATTGATGATGGATAAGGCAGACGGGAGAGAGGAAGGGAAAAGCCAAAAAAGGAGGAAGGTTGAGAGGCCGCTCACTGTTTTGCCGGTCTGCTTCGTCGCAAGTTCCATGGTGACATCTACCTGCGTCTGTGACGCTGGGACGGGAAAGAGAACGAGGATATGGGCGTCCAGAGAGCACTCTACTAAATGGCCTGTAGGAACGGCTGGCTGATCTACTCCTCACGTTAACGACGGCAGATGAACCCCAATCGCCCACGACGCAACCCTTCCGATCTCTTTCCCTGATCGGCCGGCGAATTAATAGGTCATTCGGCGCCCTCGTCGCTGCCTCTGTCCGTTTTTTTAGGGGGGCACCGTCCGGTTAATGAAAGGCATGGGCTGCGCATTTCAGAGCAAGTCGGCCCGATTAACCAGAAGAAGCACAGGTTGGTCTCCGGAGCAGCAGCCTAGAGACGTTGGGCCCACGAGAGAAGCGGCCTGGCGTGGTAAAACGGGCTGAGTAACGTGCAGTGAGGTCATCAGTGATCTGGAGCGTTGAAACAATAGATCGAACGGTTTAGGGCCTGAAATCGCTGTGAGAGGTCATAGCTAGCTCAGCTTTACTGTTTAGTAATGGAGGGGGGGAGGAGAAGGGAGATATGTGGGCGAACATAGTGAACCAAAGTAGTGGGTGATCCCAACCGGGATCGTCTTTTCCCGATGCGCCAAACAACATTGAACAGGTTTGAGGTTGAGATTGGCCGGGATCGCTGAGCACAGGGTACCGACTTCAGGGATTCAGAGTTCGCGGCTTGATTTCGACCAGTTCTACAAATTCAAGGTTTAATATAGACTTTACTCTCAATGAGGCATGTAGGTGTGAAGAAGAAGTGTACGTCCGGACGTCGTCATTGAGGGTGCGGAGGGTACACTCTGCCTTGTCGTTCTGTTGACAAGTGTAGGGGCAAGTAAGGCCAAGGAGTGTATGGTGGGATGCTAGGAGGGAGCTATTGTCAAGGTT
>NC_053022.1:583500418-583533830 GCF_003073215.2 Triticum urartu
ATAAGGAAATAAATAATAACTTTATTATTGCCTCTAGGGCATATTTCCTTCAGTCTCCCACTTGCACTAGAGTCAATAATCTAGATTACACTGTAATGATTCTAACACCCATGGAGCTTTGGTGCTGATCATGTTTTGCTCATGGAAGAGGCTTAGTCAACGGGTCTGCAACATTCAGATCCGTATGTATCTTGCAAATCTCTATGTCTCCCACCTGGACTAGATCCCGGATGGAGTTGAAGCGTCTCTTGATGTGTTTGGTCCTTTTGTGAAATCTGGATTCCTTTGCCAAGGCAATTGCACCAGTATTGTCACAAAAGATTTTCATTGGACCCGATGCATTAGGTATGACACCTAGATCGGATATGAACTCCTTCATCCAGACTCCTTCGTTCGCTGCTTCCGAAGCAGCTATGTACTCCGCTTCACATGTAGATCCCGCTACGACGCTTTGTTTAGAACTGCACCAACTGACAGCTCCACCGTTTAATGTAAACACGTATCCGGTTTGCGATTTAAAATCGTCCGGATCAGTGTCAAAGCTTGCATCAACGTAACCTTTTACGGTGAGCTCTTTGTCACCTCCATATACGAGAAACATATCCTTAGTCCTTTTCAGGTATTTCAGGATGTTCTTGACCGCTGTCCAGTGATCCATCCTGGATTACTTTGGTACCTCCCTGCTAAACTTATAGCAAGGCACACATCAGGTCTGGTACACAACATTGCATACATGATAGATCCTATGGCTGATGCATAGGGAACATCTTTCATATTCTCTCTACCTTCTGCAGTGGTCGGGCATTGAGTCTTACTTAATTTCACACCTTGTAACACAGGCAAGAACCCTTTCTTTGCTTGACCCATTTTGAACTTCTTCAAAATTTTGTCAAGGTATGTGCTTTGTGAAAGTCCAATTAAGCGTCTTGATCTATCTCTATAGATCTTAATGCCTAATATGTAAGCAGCTTCACCGAGGTCTTTCATTGAAAAACTTTTATTCAAGTATCCCTTTATGCTATCCAGAAATTCTATATCATTTCCAATTAGCAATATGTCATCCACATATAATATCAGAAATGCTACAGAGCTCCCACTCACTTTCTTGTAAATACAGGCTTCTCCGAAAGTCTGTATAAAACCAAATGCTTTGATCACACTATCAAAACGTTTATTCCAACTCCGAGAGGCTTGCACCAGTCCATAAATGGATCGCTGGAGCTTGCACACTTTGTTAGCTCCCTTTGGATCGACAAAACCTTCCGGTTGCATCATATACAACTCTTCTTCCAGAAATCCATTCAGGAATGCAGTTTTGACATCCATCTGCCAAATTTCATAATCATAAAATGCGGCAATCGCTAACATGATTCGGACAGACTTAAGCATCGCTACGGGTGAGAAGGTCTCATCGTAGTCAATCCCTTGAACTTGTCGAAAACCTTTCGCGACAAGTCGAGCTTTGTACACAGTAACATTACCATCAGCGTCAGTCTTCTTCTTGAAGATCCATTTATTCTCAGTTGCTTGCCGATCATCGGGCAAGTCAACCAAAGTCCATACTTTGTTCTCATACATGGATCCCATCTCAGATTTCATGGCTTCAAGCCACTTTGCGGAATCTGGGCTCACCATCGCTTCTTCATAGTTCGTAGGTTCATCATGATCTAGTAGCATGACTTCCAGAACTGGATTACCGTACCACTCTGGTGCGGATCTTACTCTGGTTGATCTACGAGGTTCAGTAGTATCTTGTTCTGAAGTTTCATGATCATTATCATTAACTTCCTCACTTATTGGTGTAGGTGTCGCAGAAACAATTTTCTGTGATGTACTACTTTCCAACAAGGGAGTAGGTACAGTTACCTCGTCAAGTTCTACTTTCCTCCCACTCACTTCTTTCGAGAGAAACTCCTTCTCAAGAAAGTTTCCGAATTTAGCAACAAAAGTCTTGCCTTCGGATCTGTGATAGAAGGTGTATCCAATAGTTTCCTTTGGATATCCTATGAAGACACATTTCTCCGATTTGGGTTCAAGCTTATCAGGTTGAAGCTTTTTCACATAAGCATCGCAGCCCCAAACTTTAAGAAACGACAACTTTGGTTTCTTCCCGAACCACAGTTCATAAGGCGTCGTCTCAACGGATTTTGATGGTGCCCTATTTAACGTGAATGCGACCGTCTCTAGAGCATAACCCCAAAACGATAGCGGTAAATCAGTAAGAGACATCATAGATTGCACCATATCCAGTAAAGTACGATTACGACGTTCGGACACACCATTACGCTGTGGTGTTCCGGGTGGCGTGAGTTGCAAAACTATTCCACAGTTTTTCAAATGTACACCAAACTCGTAACTCAAATATTCTCCTCCACGATCAGATCGTAGAAACTTTATTTTCTTGTTATGATGATTTTCAACTTCACTCTGAAATTCTTTGAACTTTTCAAATGTTTCAGACTTATGTTTCATTAAGTAGATATACCCATATCTGCTTAAATCATCTGTGAAGGTGAGAAAATAACGATATCCGCCACGAGCCTCAATATTCATCGGACCACATACATCGGTATGTATGATTTCCAACAAATCTGTTGCTCTCTCCATAGTACCGGAGAACGGTGTTTTAGTCATCTTGCCCATGAGGCACGGTTCGCAAGTACCAAGTGATTCATAATCAAGTGGTTCCAAAAGTCCATCAGTATGGAGTTTCTTCATGCGCTTTATACCGATATGACCTAAACGACAGTGCCACAAATAAGTTGCACTTTCATTATCAACTCTGCATCTTTTGGCTTCAACATTATGAATATGTGTATTACTACTATCGAGATTCAATAAAAATAGACCACTCTTCAAGGGTGCATGACCATAAAAGATATTACTCATATAAATAGAACAACCATTATTCTCTGATTTAAATGAATAACCGTCCCGCATTAAACAAGATCCAGATATAATGTTCATGCTCAACGCTGGCACCAAATAACAATTATTTAGGTCTAATATTAATCCCGAAGGTAGATGTAGAGGTAGCGTGCCGACCGCGATCACATCGACTTTGGAACCGTTTCCCACGCGCATCGTCACCTCGTCCTTAGCCAATCTTCGCTTAATCCGTAGCCCCTGTTTCGAGTTGCAAATATTAGCAACAGAACCAGTATCAAATACCCAGGTGCTACTGCAAGCATTAGTAAGGTACACATCAATAACATGTATATCACATATACCTTTGTTCACTTTGCCATCCTTCTTATCCGCCAAATACTTGGGGTAGTTCCGCTTCCAGTGACCAGTCTGCTTGCAGTAGAAGCACTTAGTTTCAGGCTTAGGTCCAGACTTGGGTTTCTTCTCTTGAGCAGCAATTGGCTTGCTGTTCTTCTTGAAGTTCCCCTTCTTCTTTCCTTTGCCCTTTTTCTTGAAACTAGTGGTCTTGTTGACCATCAACACTTGATGCTCTTTCTTGATTTCTACCTCCGAAGCTTTCAGCATCGCGAAGAGCTCGGGACTAGTCTTGTTCATCCCTTGCATATTATAGTTCATCACGAAGCTCTTGTAGCTTGGTGGCAGTGATTGGAGAATTCTGTCAATGACGCAATCATCTGGAAGATTAACTCCCAATTGAATCAAGTGATTATTATACCCAGACATTTTGAGTATATGCTCACTGACAGAACTGTTCTCCTCCATCTTGCAGCTATAGAACTTATTGGAGACTTCATATCTCTCAATCCAGGCATTTGCTTGAAATATCAACTTCAACTCCTGGAACATCTCATATGCTCCATGACGTTCAAAACGTCGTTGAAGTCCCGATTCTAAGCCGTAAAGCATGGCACACTGAACTATCGAGTAGTCATCAGCTTTGCTCTGCCAGACGTTCATAACATCTGGCGTTGCTCCAGCAGCAGGCCTGGCACCCAGCGGTGCTTCCAGGACGTAATTCTTCTGTGCAGCAATGAGGATAATCCTCAAGTTACGGACCCAGTCCGTGTAATTGCTACCATCATCTTTCAACTTTGCTTTCTCAAGGAACGCATTAAAATTCAACGGAACAACAGCACGAGCCATCTATCTACAATCAACATAAACAAGCAAGATACTATCAGGTACTAAGTTCATGATAAATTTAAGTTCAATTAATCATATTACTTAAGAACTCCCACTTAGATAGACATCCCTCTAATCCTCTAAGTGATCACGTGATCCAAATCAACTAAACCATGTCCGATCATCACGTGAGATGGAGTAGTTTCATTGGTGAACATCATTATGTTGATCATATCTACTATATGATTCACGCTCGACCTTTCGGTCTCCGTGTTCTGAGGCCATATCTGTATATGCTTGGCTCGTCAAGTATAACCTGAGTATTCTGCGTGCGCAACTGTTTTGCACCCGTTGTATTTGAACGTAGAGCCTATCACACCCGATCATCACGTGGTGTCTCAGCACGAAGAACTTTCGCAACGGTGCATACTCAGGGAGAACACTTCTTGATAATTTAGTGAGAGATCATCTTATAATGCTACCGTCAATCAAAGCAAGATAAGATGCATAAAAGATAAACATCACATGCAATCAATATAAGTGATATGATATGGCCATCATCATCTTGTGCCTGTGATCTCCATCTTCGAAGCACCGTCATGATCACCATCGTCACCGGCGCGACACCTTGATCTCCATCGTAGCATCATTGTCGTCTCGCCAATCTTATGCTTCCACGACTATCACTACCGTTTAGTAATAAAGTAAAGCATTACATCGCGATTGCATTGCATACAATAAAGCGACAACCATATGGCTCCTGCCAGTTGCCGATAACTCGGTTACAAAACATGATCATCTCATACAATAAAATTCAGCATCATGCCTTGACCATATCACATCACAACATGCCCTGCAAAAACAAGTTAGACGTCCTCTACTTTGTTGTTGCATGTTTTACGTGGCTGCTACGGGCTTAAGTAAGAACCAATCTCACCTACGCATCAAAACCACAACGATAGTTTGTCAAATAGACTCCGTTTTAACCTTCGCAAGGACCGGGCGTAGCCATACTTGGTTCAACTAAAGATGGAGAGACAGTCGCCCGCAAGCCATCTCTGTGCAAAGCACGTCGAGGGAACCGGTCTCGCGTAAGCGTACGCGTAAGGTTGGTCCGGGTCGTCTCGTCCAACAATACCGCCGAACCAAAGTATGACATGCTGGTAGGCAGTATGACTTGTATCGTCCACAACTCACTTGTGTTCTACTCGTGCATATAACATCAACATAAATAACCTAGGCTCTGATACCACTGTCGGGTTTCGTAGGTAGTAATTTCAAAAAATTTCCTACGCACACGCAAGATCATGTGATGCATAGCAACGAGGGGGAGAGTGTTGTCTACGTACCCAACGCAGACCGACTGCGGAAGCGATGACACGACGTAGAGGAAGTAGTCGTACGTCTTCACGATCCAACCGATCAAGCACCGAAACTACGGCACCTCCGAGTTCGAGCACACGTTCAGCTCGATGACGATCCCCGGACTCCGATCCAGCAAAGTGTCGGGGAAGAGTTCCGTCAGCACGACGGCGTGGTGACGATCTTGATGTACTACAGCAGCAGGGCTTCGCCTAAACTCCGCTACAGTATTATCGAGGTATATGGTGGCAGGGGGCACCGCACACGGCTAAGGAATAGATCACGTGGATCAACTTGTGTGTCTAGAGGTGCCCCCTGCCTCCGTATATAAAGGAGTAGAGGGGGGAGGCTGGCCGGCCAAGGAGGAGGGCGCAGGAGAGTCCTACTCCCTCTAGGAGTAGGATTCCCCCCCCAATCCTAGTCGGAATAGGATTCGCGGAGGGGGAAAAGAGGAGGAGGGGGCCGGCCACCTCTCCTAGTCCTAATAGGACTAGGGGAAGGGGGAGGCGCACAGCCCATCTAGGGCAGCCCCTTCTCTTTTCCACTAAGGCCCACTATGGCCCATTTAGCTCCCGGGGGGTTCCGGTAACCCTCCCGGTACTCCGGTAAAATCCCGATTTCACCCGGAACACTTCCGATATCCAAACATAGGCTTCCAATATATCAATCTTTATGTCTCGACCATTTCGAGACTCCTCGTCATGTCGTGATCACATCCGGGACTCTGAACAACCTTCGGTACATCAAAATGCATAAACTCATAATGTAACTGTCATCGTAACCTTAAGCGTGCGGACCCTACGGGTTCGAGAACAATGTAGACATGACCGAGACACGTCTCCGGTCAATAACCAATAGACCAATAGCGGAACCTGGATGCCCATATTGGCTCCTACATATTCTACGAAGATCTTTATCGGTCAGACCGCATAACAACATACGTTGTTCCCTCTGTCATCGGTATGTTACTTGCCCGAGATTCGATCGTCGGTATCCAATACCTAGTTCAATCTTGTTACCAGCAAATCTCTTTACTCGTTCCGTAATACATCATCTCACAACTAACATATTAGTTGTAATGCTTGCAAGGCTTATGTGATGCGTATTACCGAGAGGGCCCAGAGATACCTCTCCGACAATCGGAGTGACAAATCCTAATCTCGATATACGCCAACCCAACATCTACCTTCGGAGACACCTGTGATGCTCCTTTATAATCACCCAGTTACGTTGTGACGTTTGGTAGCACCCAAAGTGTTCCTCCGCCAAACGGGAGTTGCATAATCTCATAGTCATAGGAACATGTATAAGTCATGAAGAAAGCAATAGCAACATACTAAACGATCGTGTGCTAAGCTAATGGAATGGGTCATGTCAATCAGATCATTCAACTAATGATGTGACCTCGTTAATCAAATAACAACTCATTGTTCATGGTTAGGAAACATAACCATCTTTGATTAACGAGCTAGTCAAGTAGAGGCATACTAGTGACACTTTGTTTGTCTATGTATTCACACATGTATTATGTTTCCGGTTAATACAATTCTAGCATGAATAATAAACATTTATCATGATTATAAGGAAATAAATAATAACTTTATTATTGCCTCTAGGGCATATTTCCTTCAGGATGCATGGTTCGGGGGCTGGCACAAGTGTCGCTGGTCATGTGTCTAGGTGCTACTCCACTTGGGTCTAAACAGAGGGGGTGCATGGTTTGGATCTAGCTACAGAGAGGTAACGCACCCGGTTTGTGCCTAGGCGGTGCATCACGGGGCCTGGCGTGGTCTCATCATATGACCCATGAAGGGTATGGTCAAACACCAAGAGGGGCATGCATAAACCCTCACGCAGGGTAAGTGTAAACGAGGCCATATTGCATGTTGGATCTAGCCAATGGGAGGGAACAAGTCTGGCATGCGGATGGTGTGTGGGGCTCGTTCCTTCACTTTCCTCAAAATTCGGTGCCGCTTCATGTGGGCCCTAACCACAAAAGCCCGTCCCGTGCATCACACTCACTTGGACCCACACCGTGCAAGCACACTTGGCCACGTAGACACACACTGATAAACCTTGACAATAGCTAGGGTTTAATAATTATCCATTCATTTTACCTAATCGGTACAACATAGCTAGCGATGAACAAAAAAGCTAGTAGATGCCATGTGAAATTAAATGTGCCAACTATCCCTTCTAGTATTTTTTCTGTAGTTCTCCCTTCTAGTATTTAGTAGTACTGCGCAAAACAAAAAAATGTCCCTCCTATTTTGCTATTTTTTTAACACACTATTTTGGTGTTCGGTTTATGTAGCCACGTTTGTCGACCAACATTGTGCACTTTTTCTTTTACTTGGTTGGTTGATTGGTTGGTTCGGGCAAATCTCTGGGTGTGGACGATGCCGTATACGTGCATGTTTCCACCTAAATTTCAAAAGTGACGAATTGTGCGCGGCCTTGACCTCTCTCTCCCAAACAAATTGAATTTTCACTCCCCAAATCTCACTCCCGCCTCCAGCGTTCGATCGCCTCTGCCTATCCACCCACGTCTTCGTCGCCGCCCACTACTCGCCGCCGCAAAAAAGCCCACATTCTTGTCGGCGAGGATGATCCTACCTGCCGAGGGAGGGTGCGTGGCTGGTGCGACCCGTGCGGCGGATGTGGACCCCATGAAGGAACTGTTCGACAAGGACGTCGTTGCCGCCGATTCGCAGCCGCAGCTGGTCCAACACAATACCAACGACGATGAATCGGTTAGTGTCTGCAGATATTAACCCTAGAATTTTCCTTCTCGAGGTTAACCCTAGAAATTGCTCTCTTGTTATTCCTCGGTATTCGTATAGACAATCGTACTGTTCGCCTTTTTTTGATTAATCGTACGGTTATCAGTCCTATTGTTTGCAAATTTAGATGAATGGATCATTTGTATTCCATTTTATGCCTGTCTTTCATATAACCAAAGTTTTAGGAAACCAATACAAAGAAAAAACAATCCATTTATGCCTGCCTTTGATATAATGTACAATTCCCTGGCATGAGATTTTTTTCTTCTAATACAAGATTGCAGATTTGGAAGAATGGGAGAACTACCTGCAGCTGAGGGAAGCTTTCAGAAAAAAATCTTCAAGTCGCTCATGGCTGCAAAGATTGTGCACCGGCGTAACGGTCTCTATAAATGCTTGTTCTACAGGAAAGAGAACCAGCATTCCAAAACCATAGCAATTGCAGCTTACAGAAAGAGGTGGCATCTTAAGGCAAAACCTGCTGAGTTGGCCAACAAATTGGGGAGGGTGAAGACCTAAAAGCATATAGTCATGTTTGTTTTTTGTGTTCCACTCGACACCAAATGTAGAAAAAATATGGGCCCACATGAACAAGTATCAATCTTTATCTCCTTCGACGGTCAGTCCCACATTGGCCAACATGAACAAGTGTTGATCTCATTGGACTTACATCCTCGCAAAATTCGGTGTCATTCTGAACCTGCTTCATGGGAGGCCTTTCTGGACGGGAAGGGTCCGTCTCGAAGAATGTTTTTGTCGACATCCTTGAAGTGGACCAACAACCTTGTACCAACATGACTAGCATCATTGCCAAGTTTCGTAGCTTTTTGACGTTGTAAGGATTATCTAGGGCTTTCGCGTCGATAAATCTTATAATACTTATGTTTTTTTTCTGCGCCTGTTTTTTTCTGCGCTCGAGGGTGGGCTGCCATGCATCGTGTCATTGGGCTGTGTAAAGAAGCCCACCTGTTGGACCGAGCGATGTCCGCCGCCGTTGCATGCGCCCGAGCGAGCCTACGTTGCATGCGGTTGCATGCATGCGTCCGCTTTAGCCTACGTGGCATGCGTGCACATACGCGAAGGAGCACGCGCCGCAGAGCCGTCCCCGGTTGACCCGACCGATGGCACATAGGGCAGCACTTAAACTTTGCATTTTGATTCACACTACAGTTTCCCACGCGTGTACACTCCCGATGCCGCGGTGGGTGGAAAATTTGTTCACATTTGAACCCATTACTGCCACGGTGGCTATTTAAGCCACCTATCATGTTCCTCTTCCTCTCACACCCTTCATCCATCTCCCATACTATCCCACCTGCATTTTGCGCCTGCCCTTCTTCTTCTTCACCACAAAAAACCCCAAGAACCAGCCCGCCGTAGCCATGCAGTACACCGGGCCAACCTACCACTTGCCCCCCCCCCACCGTGCCGGAGATGCTCTACCCTGCCGTGGTGTACATCGAGAGCACCCTTCGTGTGTGGGCAATGTCAAGGTGGACGGGCGCAAGGGGGTTCACGGACTTCTTCCTTGGGGCCGGCTACGGGCACCTCCCTCGGGGATCTCCAAGGATGTACCGAGTCAAGGAGGTCATCCACAACGGGGTTGTGATTTCTATCCTTGCCCACTTCACCAACCCCGTCGACGCATTCTACCTCCTCGGCCGCGTGTTCTGGTGTGGCTGCGAGTTCATAGCTTTCACCACCCATAACATCTTCACGGACTACGACAACGTCTTCCCCACCGACGAGCGCATGCACACTCTACCGTACCCCATCAACAACACCGCGGAGGAGCAGTGAAGGGCACCCGGAGGAGGAGCAAGGAGGAGCCTGGTGGAGAAGCGGCGGCCATCTATCTATCTATCTATCTTTTTTAGCTAAAAAATCTATCTATCTATATTTGTCTTGGTGTTATTTAAGTTTTATGTGTACTATTAATTCATGTTGTGGGCTTTGGTTGGCCCGAATTATCTATATTTATTATACAAAGTTTTACAGTGGTTGGGATTTTTTGGAACCGTTTTAATCTCAGGCATTTTAGCCATACGAAAAAATTGTCTCAAAAAAAGTCATAGGAAGAAACCAATCACGCACTGCCCCTCTCATCCAATGTAGAACCGTCGCCGCCATCGTCCTTCCCCTCACCCATCGCCATTACAACCGCGACATATCATCCCTCTCCTTCTCCTCCTTCTCGCGGCCGCAACTTTGCTCATCTCCTCTTCCACATCCCACCCCCTTCTTCCATCCACGCAAGAACCTCAATGGAGGAGCAGATCGCCGGCGGCGAGAACGCTGACTTCGTGGAGATCGCCGACAGCGATCAGGTCAAGATGGCCAGGTTATTGGAGATCCGTTCTTGGTTTCACAGCATAAGGCAGATGAACTGGACGGCAATGGCCACTTACAAGGATATGTCAAATATGGAGAAGGCAAAGATTTTTCCCCCGCCCACACAACCAAAGAACAAGATCGAGATCCTCCTTTGGGCGATGGAGCAGGCCGATTCGTCCAGCCCGTGGACCAGGCGGAGGTGTTGGGTGTTCAGATCCAGGGTAGAGCATCCACTGGATCAGGAACCCACGGTGCACGAGGTGCCGTTGCAGATTGTGGAGCCTCCAACCGTGTCGGAGATGACTCCGAAGCACAAGAGGAGGAGGACAGTGGTCGCGACATCGCTTCCCCGCCGTTCTCCACACTTCCCTCGCCGCTCCCCTCGTCTGAATGGCAGCGGTACCGTTGTTTAGAGTAAGCTTCCCCACTCCTAATCTTCCTACTTCTCGTGCTTACAGTTGTGGTGGTAGTGATTGAGTACATGCTTTGGGGGCTGGATTATGATGTATATGAACCCTAGGATAAATTTGTACTATTGTAGTGGTAGTATTTGATGTTCACCTGCACTTCTACTCCAAAAATTTGGTATGTGTCTTTCTATCGTTAAGTGCTTGATACTATATTTGAACCTTTTTTGAGTTGTTGATTGCTTTTTGGTAGAGCTACCAGCTCTTATGGAGATGCTCATGTTGTATGTCTTGTTCTCCATGATTTGTACTAGCATTCCATGCAATTAGATGCCATGACAAGCCATGTAGCATATTTATTTATTGCCTCCAACATGCCATCATTTTACTATGCGCATCACAGCAAGTATAAATCTATCAGCTATAGAACTTTGCGAATTTGCTTGATGGTTCCCATTAAACTATAAAACCCCCTTTTGTTTTCAAAGTAAGCCACTGACATCCAGGTCCCACGGCAGTCATGCAAACACAAATGCTCCCATTCATGTGGCCCCTGGCCCATTGGTCATCCTCGATGGCTAGCCAACCTCAATGTGCCTCTACCAATAGCAGCAACCCTTTCTGTTATAAAACTATGCAACTTTGCTTGAAGGTTGCCACTAAAAATATAACTTCTATGGCCATGCTTCCTAATTTTTTTTGCATTATGTTGTCAATACTTTCATGCCATGCCTTTTGTTGCTATGACAAGTTTATGTTGCATGGTAAAATCTTGCTCTAAAGTGGCCATGTTAATATAATTGTTTGATGTTAAAAGTAAGTTGCACTTGTGAGCTTGGTTTTGTTTGCTTATTGTAACCATCATGTCAACACTGTTTGTCATTATAACTGTTTCAGCATAACTGTAATTTTCACTAAGTCCTAACCTGTAACAGCAACTTTGCCATTCGTGTTTCGTAGGAAAAAAACTAGAGTTCACAAGGCTGGAGACCTGGAGTTGTGAGGCTAGGAGGCTGATGGCGCTGCTGCTGGCTGATCCTTCTTCTTCCAACTTTTGTTCCTCCTGTTCTCTCTACTCGTTGGATTCCGGGGCTACATCCCTATGTGATGTTAATGTATTAAGTTGGTCCTTTGTATTTATTGTATTAGATTTAACGTGGAAGTACCTTAATCTCTACAAAAGAGATGTTGATTCTATGACTGATAATTTCTAGGAGCATGCTTAAATTCAATATTTAGGGATTTTTTTAATTGTTTGGATTGCTTACCACATGTGTCACATGGTCAATATTTAGGGATTATTAACATATGAAAACAACAATTGGATCGCCTATGTAAATGTGTACAACATAATTTTCAAGATAAATTGAAACATGACACGTGCGCATGCAATTTGCCACCAGGTCCAGTTGTAGTAGAAAAAGACAGCATGTGCACGAATCCAACCATGCCCCCTACGATTTTGTTCCATGCTTTTGTCGCCACATGTCTTTGGAAGTAAAAAAATACAAGGTGATTTTCTCATAATAAACCGTTTTGGAGAGAAATTTGCATCCAACCAAAAATATCTACTGTGTGTAACTTGGCCCCGTGGGGAGATTGGATCGACTCCTAGATTATAGGGTGAGGCCATCGTGATCGTGAGAGAAGAATTATTTTTTTCGAGGGAAGGTAGGAATTTTGTGTGGTTACAAAATGGACCTTATTGTAATTAAGGAAATTATTACTTAACAAAAACCTTGCTATTTTCAAGCCATTATAAAAATAACCAAATTGTTTTGGAAAAAAATTGATTATGGGTTAGTTCATTTTGTTGACACGTACGTGTAGTGGTGCTTGCTGTGGGCCCAGGTGTCTCTAGGTGCATGCAGTGTATCATGCTGGCTAGGGGTGCACAAGGTAGTAACCTGGTGAATCGGGGTGAAAGTCTTGTGCTAATTCTATTTTGTGGCGTGCGAAATATGAGTCTACCCGGGGGGAATGCTTGTCTTAGGGGGCGGTGTAAGTGGTGTGGGTCTACTGCATAAGTGGTGTGCCACGTCAGTCTAGACGGCGGGGGTGCATGGTTTGGATCTAGCTACCTTGAGGTAACGCAACCGTTTTGTGCACTGAGTGCGGGCCCATTCCTCCGTTTTCATCGGTGCTTTCTCTCGGGTCAACGGAGAACAATCCAAACGCGCATGCTAGGTCCCAGCCTTTCTTGGGTCCCGCGTGCCATATTCGGGACAGTTGCCGCATTTCTAGGGTAGTATCATCGGGAATTCACGATCTATACCGCAGCCACATGAAATCATAGCAGGGAATGGGGTAACAATCACATGCTAAACTCTTTGGTCCATATATATGGGCCATGTGCCACCAAAGAGAAGGGCCGCCTCGGAGCCATTATCCATTGAGAGGGAACGAGTCTGGCCTATGAACGGTGTGCGGGGCCTGCCCCTTCATCTGCTTCAGAACTCCGTGCTGCAAGATGTGGACCCTAGCAACCAAGGCTCATCCCGTGCGCCGCACGCCAACTGGACCCACACCATGCATGCACACGTGGCCAAGTAGACACTCACCGGTCAACCTTGACAATGTACACAAGACGCATGCGCACTCATTAGCCATCTAGCCCCCAGCCATGCACACCTAGCCAGCTCCACTCAAACCGTGCACCATTTGAGTGGTTCACCCACACCATCCATCCATTATTGACCCCACCTCGGTTCGTTGGACCTTCGGCACGAGTCCCTTCCTTCAACATGCCGGGTATGTCAAAGCAACATGCGACTACACATATTGCACACCGAGATACGACATCATTCACTAGTGCCAGCAAACCTGTGCAACCCGAGCATCTCTACCCATGGTGGACACTAGAGCATGGTTAGGATCGAGAAGCCTAGCGGCACATGATGTTGGCCCGATTGGTTGGGGTGCATGACATGGGTCCAGATGAAACGCATGGCATCACATGGATCCACATTCCCCTGCCCATTACCAGACAGCGGACATATACCAGATGAATCCAAGCGGTTGCTGACGAAGCTTGGAAGCCATGTGTTATGTGCATGATGAATTTCAATATTTAGGAATTATTAACATACGAAAACAATAATTCAAGCGTCTATGTAAAAGTGTACAACATAATTTTCAATAAAAAAATGAAACATGACACGTGCACATGCAACTTGCCAACAAGTGCACTTGTAGTACAAAAAGACAACATCTGCACGTATCCCACCATGCCTTCTACAATTTTTGTTCTATGTTTTTTGGCCACATATCTTTGGAAGGAAAAACAAAAGAATGTGATTTTCCCATAAAAAACCGTGATGGCGATATGGTTGCAACCAACCAAGATAGATAGTGCGTGGAAGTTGTCCCCCGTGGGGAGATTGGATCGACCACTCCTAGATTATAGGGCGAGGCCACCGTGAACATGATCGTGAGAGGGTGAAGAAGGATTCGTTTTTTCGAGGGAAAGGAAGTTATTTTGTGGGTTTACAAAAAGGAATGCATCCCTTTTTGAGGGACAACAAATGCACGTTATAATGTGTAATTAATGAAATTATAATTTAACAGAAACCTTGCTATTTTCAAGCAATTTAAAAACAACTTACTTGTTTTGGCAAAAAAATGTTGATAATGCGATAGTCCATTGTTTGGACACTTACGTGTAGTGGTGCATGTTGTGGAAATCGGGATGGAAGTCTTGTGCTAAGCTATTTTGCGGGGTGCGGCATATGAGTCTACATGGGGAATGGTTGGCTTGGGGGCCAGCGTAAGTGATGTGGGTCTAGTGTCTAAGTGGTGCACCATGTGGGTCTAGACGGCGGGGGTGCATGGTCTGGATCTAGCTACCTTGAGGTAACGTGTCCGGTTTGCGCAATGAATGCAGGCCCGTTCCTCCATTTTCGTCGATGCTCTCTCTCGGGTCAACGGAGAATAATCCAAAAGCGCATGCAAGGTCCCGTCCTTTCTCGGAGCCCGCGCTTGCCATATTCGGGACATTTGCCGCATTTCTGGGGAAGTATCCTCGGAAATTCAAGATCTATACCGCGGCCACATGAAATCACAGCAGGGATTGGGGCTGACAGTTCCATGCTAAGCTCTGGTCCATATATGTGCCATGTGCGACCAATGGGCTGGGCCGCCTCAGAGCCATTGTTATGGGCAAAAAATGCCGGGTCTCGTGTGCCGCCGCTATAATCCATGCAAATTCATGAGGGGTCCAAATTTCTTGGGACCTTTCACGGTGTGGGTGTGGTCGAACATCGAGAGCGGCACGCATAAGCCTTCACATAGGTTGTGTGTAAACGAGACCAAAACGCATCCCGAAGCTAGCCATCGAGAGGGAACAAGTCCTGCTTGTGGACGAAGACCGGGGCCCGCCCCTTCATTTGCTTCAGAACTCTATGCCGCAAGTTGTGGACCCTACCCACCAAGGCACATCCCGTGCACCACAGCAAACTGGACCCACACCATGCATGCACACATGGCCACGTAGACAACCACCATTCAACCATGACAATGTACAGATGATGCATGCACACTCATTAGCCATCTAGCCCCCCAGCCATGCAAACCTAGTCACATAAACTCAAACCATGCACCGTTAGCCAGGTTGACCCATACCATACATCCAGCGTTGACCCCACCGGGGTTCGTTGGACCTTCGACCACTACTAGGGAAAAGCCTAGTAGCAGCGCGGGTTTTGGGTGTATCAGTAGCGCGGGTGCCCGCGCTACTGATATGGTGCCACAGCTAACTTGGCATGTGTTGCAAATAACGCTACTGCTAATTAGCTATAGCGGGTCTGATATCCCGTGCTACTGCTATTACTTTCAAAAACAAAAAAATCTCGATCCCGTGCGTGTTGTCAATGGTAGCAGTGGTTCGATCTAGCGATGTTTGGCGTCGCAGGAGGCATGAACGGACAACGGAAGACCAGATCCAGCAGTGGCTGTTGGAGAGGGCCCGTTTCTATGGCAGAGCCAGGCCGCGGCGTGAGGCTCCTCTTCCTGACCATGACAGATAGCTCCGGGTCATCCATGGCGACGACCTGCATGGGCATGGACATGGTAGGGTGAGTCAAACCAGAGGGAGAGAGAGGAAAGGAAACCGAGGGAGAGAGGAAGGTGATGTAGGGAGCAGCGGAGCTAGTCACCGGTGGTGAGGTGCTCCATTGTGGTGGCGCGGGGCAGCGGCCTCCTAGACGTCGGTGGAAGACCGGCGAGCTCCTAGACGTCGGTGGCGCCAGGCGGCGGCCTCTTTTGGCGCCACGGAGATGGATGGGCGCATGGGCAAGAGGTCCATGTGAGAGCGTATGGAAAGTGAGAGGAGAGAATGGTGGAAGAGAGGAGGGATTTGGGAGAGGAGATGGGGATTCGGCTGAGTATATGGCGACTTCACCTACCTCGTACTTAGTAGTAGCGAGGGGTATAAAACCGCGCTACTACTATCAACTTAGTAGTAGCGCGGGTTTATACCCCTCGCTACTACTATGGCAAGTGTCGGGGGGCACGGTAGAGACCGCTTAGTAGTAGCGAGGGTTAAAACCCCGTGCTACTACTATCAACTTAGTAGTAGCGAGGTTTAAAAACCCACGCCACTACTAATTAGCAGTAGCGCTTCTTTTTGTGCCGCGCAGCTGCTAAGATTCTGTGTATAAGGTTTTCCCTAGTAGTGGACGAGTCCCTTCGGTATGCTAGGCACGCCAAAGAGACACACGCCTACACATATTGCACACTAAGACCCGACGTCATTCACTAGTGCTAGCAAACCTGTCCACATGAGCATCTCTGCGCATGGTGGACACTAGCTCGTTGTTTGGATCGAGAAGGCTAGCGGCGCATGTTTTGGCCCAGTTGGCTCGGGGTGCATGATATGGGTCCAGACGAAACACATGGCATCGCGTGGATCAACATTCCCCTCCTCGGTACCGAACATCGGATATATGGCAGACGAATCTGCGCGGTTGCTGACGAAGTTTTGTCACATCCATTTGCCATTCCATTGTTTGTAAAGTTTTACAACATATCTTAGGACAAATATAAAACATGACACGTGTAGATGAAACAAGCCTACAAATTCAGTTGTCCCACTGTAGGACTTTGTTCTGTGTAATGAGGGAGCAGTTGAATTACACAATTTTTTGAAGGGAAGTTGCATTACTCCTAAATCATGGCTGTGCACGATCGGGCTATTCATTTAGTGAGAATTGAGAACTTACGTTTTGACGTGGCAAGACGTGGTGGTGTGAACAACGCACGGGGAGGTGTGAACATGGAAACAACTCCTTTTGACTGCCTAGGACTAAATCGGCGGCTCCGCTTCCCCATAGCACGCTCCGCTTCCACATTAGCATTTATCTCATCGCCGCCCCCCTCTTCCCGTCCTCTTCTCCATCCACAAATACGAGGGTTTTCTCCTCCCACGCCTCACCACTCGCCTGCACATCCCGCCACTGCACCTCCACCGCCGAGATGCCCAAGTGCACCATGGGAGGAAGGGCCGATGCTGGGGCCGACGCCATGGAGAAACCCCTCCCCACCGGCGAGGGGTCCAACCAGCAGCAGGGCGGCCTTGACGTCGTCGACCACGTCCAGGCTCCGGTGCAAGTGTCACCTACGCCGGAGCAGGTGGCTCCTCCGCCGGAGCAGGTGACTCCTCTGCGACGCCATCTGCCTCCTCTGCCACAGCCCGTGGTCAACGTCGACGGCGGCAACGACGAAGAAGAGGTCATTCCTATTTTAGCAAATATCCTAGGTTTCCTTGTTCAGTCCCTTATCTATTTTTGGGCATGGCTAGGGTTTCTGCTTTTCTTCCATCTATGAAATCCGTACCTAGATCCGTTAGGTCCGATTGGTTTCAAGGGCAGATCCACATGGGTGCATGGGTGTGGGGGTCTGCTCCTCATTGTATAGGTTATCTTGTTTTTAAGATCTACCAACCACTCCGATCCATGGCTCTCGTGCATCCAAAATGTGTTGATGCCAAATTTTAAGATAGATCTACCAACCACCCGAATTATTTTGCCCGAAATTTCTTATATATGGTTCTTTTATTGCTAAATGGACTAAAAGTGGTGTAGTTTATGCACTAAACTTCATGTCAATTTGTATAAAACTAGCCTTTCACGCTTAATCCAGCGGACACATTTTTTGTCGTTCAATTTTCTCAACACCAATTGCTTGATTCCTAGAGTCCAATTACCATAGGCTGCAATATTTTAGACTTGTTATCATTCCTACTTGAAATATATTATTTGGTTGCTTATTTTTACCATAATATTTTCTGCAAGTACAGGATAACAACACCATGCCTTGTTTACGAAAATGTCATACTAAATAATCTTCATTTTCTGTCATTCATGTCTGTACTGTCAGTATGATGGAAAAATAATATTTTCACATGAACATTTTAGATACTACTCCTAACTCTTTAATTTCTTGAGTAACAGAAGCAGAGGCAAAAGAATGCCTTCTGGACTCAAAAGCCAACTTGATCTCAGCCGTTTGAAAAATATTGTTGTGGTTTTGGTTTGGAATATAAATTTTTGAACACCTAACTTGGAAATCCTAGATCTGAAGCTGTGTTACTAGGTTGCATTAGTTTAGGCATGTATATGACATTTTTTGATCTATATAAAATATTCTGCTATTTATGTGGGACCAGGTAGCTGCTCTGGCTCCTCAGACGGAGCAGGTGACTCCTCCTATGCCCGAGCATGTGGTCGTCGGTGATGTCAACAAACAAGACGTTGGTCATCTATCTCCTTTAATTTTTTGTAAAATCCTAGGTGTGCTCTGGTCAGTCCTTTTTTCTATTTTTGGGGAAGGCCAGGGTTTCTTTTTATCTTTGATCAATGGACTCCATATCAATATTCTGTAGATGTGTTAGGTAACTAGCTAGGTTACATGTGTTGAGCCCTGTATAGGCAATATTTTGATCTAGATAAATTATTCTGCTAATAAATCCACATAGGTTTGGTGATTGTGCTAATACAAATACGTAGCTTGACCTTGGAATTGAATTGCCTACGTAGGTGATTGTGAAAATATTTTCTGCAACTTAAGGATAACAACACCATGCCTTGTTTATGAAAATGTCATATTGTATGGTCATGAAGTAAATAATCTTCATTTTCTGTCATTCATGTCAGTACTGTCATTACGATGGACTAAGAATCTTTTCACATGAAAATTTTAGATATTACTCCCTCCATTTGAAAAATATTGTTGCGGTTTTAGTTTGCAATATAAACTTTTGAACACCCAAGTATGAAATCTTGGATACGCAGTTGTGTTGCTAGATTACATTTATTGAGGCATGTATATGTCAGTTTTTGACAAATATAATTTGTTCTGCTAATAATCCGGAACAGTTGCTCCTCTGGCTTCTCTGCCGGAGCAGGTGGGGGCTCCTCAGCCTCAGCCGGGTGTTCGTCAGCCGCGGTTGTTGCCTCCCCTGCCCTCACCTGTGGTCGTCGCCGACGAGAACGAAGAAGAGGTTAGTCATCTATCCCCTTTATTTATTTATTTATTTTGTAATATCCTAGGTTTCTCTGGTCAGTACAAGGCAAATAAGGTATTAAAATGTTGAGTAGATGTTTGGTTGCACTTGATCGATCTTTGGTTTAAATGTTCCATAAGTGGCTGTGGCAATGATTTTAAACATTGATTATCTCTAAGCAATGGCTATTTTAGAAAGAAATTGGATATCATCAATGTATTACTTGAGCTATTTTAATTAGTTCTTTTGTAGGGTTTTTATCATTTATGCCACCAGTTGTATCCCACTACTCAGTTTTTCCCTTAGAAGTTATAGCCGCTCAAAAATGCCATCGATTCGTGCGATGCTTACTCAAAAATGCCATTAGATATGTCAAAAATGCCATCGTTCCGTTAGATGTTTGCTCAATAATGCCATTAGACATTGTTATTTTCATGTAAAACTTGTTGACCATCCAATATGACAAAAAAAGCCCAGGCCCACATTTCAGTTCTCTCTATCTCACAATGATAGGTGTGGCCGCACTTGTGAGGACTAAGTAAGCGAATAATTTTACAGGAAAATAAGAACGTTGTTGGGATCAAGTGGGCCCACACTTTAATGTAGTGAGATAGAGGGAAAGCTGGCATGTTGGTCCATAGGTATTGATGCCATTATAGCATGTCAAGATAGATTTGATATCACAATAATGATGTGCAGTGTCATTTTTGAGCATGTGTCTAACGAAGCTATGGCTTTTTTAGCAGTAGAAATTCCTAGTGGGGATACTTAGTTGTGGGACACAACTTGTGGCATAAATGATAAAAACACTTTTTTGTAAGTATAACATTTGGGATCACTTATTGTCAGAATTCATAATAATTAACTACTTTACCTAGAACGTTGAATGGTTCAGGAACATTGATGGGTGGGGTATCGATCAACAGGGGAAACTTCCACGACGATAACATGTGGACTTTCAGTATCCATCATCATAAGCACACAAAATTCTAACCCTAAATAGATACAGCTCACGAGCTATTTTATCTAGTCATGCATGTAAGTTATAAGTCTTTTTTTGCATTAGTACATCTATATGCTGCTCTGCCATGTTACATCATCAGTTCATGCATTTTTACATAACAAGTGAATTTTGTTGCACTAAAGGGCTGTTTGGTTTGTGACTAACTTTGCCAAAGATTGCCATACATAAGGTTAGGCAAGTTTGACCAACTTAAGTGAGTGCTTGGTTCCAGCCACACCTTAGGCAAGCCACACTTGGGTCACACATGGCATACACACAAAAAGTGTGGCAAGGTTCCCTTAGGCTTGCCAACTTGTGGCTCTCATTTTGATGAACTAACCTTAGGTAAGCTTGGGGAAAATGTGTGGCAAAATGTGGCAATGCTAGTGCTCTCTTCGACATGTATGGTTGATTCTTCATTTTTTTTACTATATGGTACTATCCCATTTAGTTGCTTATGTAGCAACTAATAAGTTATGCATTTATTTTTTCAACATCATTTGAAGATATTTTACGCTGTCATCAATTACATTATGTTTCATAGACTCTGTGCCTGCTAAATTCTCATATTAGATATACTTACGCAACATTTGGTACTACATGTAGGTCCTAAGTGACGACGTCGACAGCGACCAAGAAACCCAGAGGTTCTACAGGAGGCAGAAGGTGAGGGAGCTGGACAGTGGTGTGCTCAAGAAACGTGTCAGGCCAAGAATCGGAAAGGGGGGCTACGGATGCCCTTACTGCAACAAGCTGATGAAAGGCGACCTAAGAAGTACCATCAACCATGCAGTCGGAGCATCCCAATGCAGCATCAAGAATGGCTACGCTTTCAGGGTGAAGCACGCCGCATATGCCGAGTACTTGATGAGGCTTCTTTGAGGCTTTAGGGAAGTGCGCACCCTCACAGCTAGAACTGATGCTCTTTTGGTTTTAACTATGCTAAGTACTACCCTATGCTATACTTTGTTGGTGAATGTTTATGGTCAAACTATGTGCACCGGTACTACTAAGTGGTGCTTGCTTTTGTATATATGGAAGCTTTGAACTAAGGTAGAACTATGTTAATTGGTGTGTGGTTTGGCATCTCTGCTTGTTAAACTCGTGCTCATTAATCATTGGCTCATTTAGATTAAGTAGCATAAAACCCTGATTGGCTAGGTTCGTTTGAAGCTACTTAAGCTTGTGAGCGCTCGTTAACAGATTCTGATGTGTTATGGTATACATGATGAGTGTGTACATGTGGTTTTCAAGAAGGAAGATGGTGACTCAAAAAGGAAATGCACTAGTTTGCTGCCTAAGTTGTTGATCCAAGTAATACTAGAACCATCGTGTTTGTGGCATGGCTACATGATGATCACAAAGTCTCGATCCAAGTAATACTAGATCACTTGATGACAATTTGATCTGATGTTTTCACAAGTCTTGAGCATTAGGGTTTATGCACACAATTTTCAATCCCCAACCCATCCACCCCGGACACGATCTTTGGATTGGATCACGTAGATGTACAAAATCCAGTTCCTAGCTCCTGCTCCAAGCGCCTACGCTTGTGATTTTTTTTCCAGGATCGTAATTAAGCGCCTAAATAAGCGCCACTGCATTGAAGGTGCCCAACGCAGACCAATCAATTTTTCTCATAAGTATTTCCGCTATAGTAGGTAACTACCAATTACTCCCCGCATCTCTTCCCCTGTGGTACACTCTAAATCCATTGCCGCCGCTCACACGCCCGCCTCCCTGCCACCGGATATGAAATCCACTCGTGGAGGTCGATTGGTCGTCGTGACAGATCGTGGCCATGGACGTGAGGGGCCTGTCATGGACGCCGTTGTGACAGATCGTGGACTTGCGGGGCTAACCACCGACGTCGTCGTCCATCGCATGGATCAGGATCCCCATGAGAAAGCTTTGGACTACTCGGTGTCCGACCCAGAGAAGCATCGTGTCAACGAGGTGCAATACTCCATTGTCGATCACAAGCAGCAGCACATGCACGACATGGACTGAAATTTCGTTACGGTAATTTTAATTTTTTAACCCTGGATTTGTCTTCAAGTTTAAGGTTAGAGGTTAATCATTAAACCATCAATACATTGTTGAATTGGCATAATGGAATCTAGCTCTAAATATAATGTTGATCATCAGTACGTAATGATCATTATTTATTCAATCAATCTTTGAGAAATTAATGGTTCATCCACTCCACAATTTAGTGCGTTTTGGTTTTATGCTAAAAGTCAGACATCATAAAGGTTGTGCATGTTTATTGACAATTTTTTTAAAGTACATCATATGATTTATGCTTTCATATGGATTTGATATTGCTTTTTTCTCCTTAAATTTTCAAAGTTAATAAATATTTACTTTAAAAATAATTTATAGGCACTACAGTATGGAACTTAGGGAATATTAGGTACTGTAAAAAATGGTGCAGCTTATATCATACATAATTTAAACTTGCAGCCTTATTCTCATGATTATGCGGACATTTCCGAAGGAGAGATGGATGCACACACTCAACAAACTCATGAAGAATTGCAGAATGGACAGTGCAACGTGCTTAAGGGTATGGCATATCGTTGCACGTTCTGTGGCAAATATCTGGACCCGGCTTTCGTTAGTATTCTTGAGCACGCCGAAGGAGTTGCCAAAGGATACCAAATGAAGCATGGTGTGAGGGCGAAACACAAGGCGCTAGCCCAATATCTCAGGAATTTGTCGGACAAAGAGAAAGTCTGAAGAAGGCGTTATGAGAACCAGCATGCCAAAGAATAGATGGATAAACGAAACCCTGAAGAAGTTCTGGTTGGCATAAGTAGTCATTTGCGGTTTTTTTTTAAAATACCAATGAATATTTTAATTATCATAGTTTTTTCAAAAATGTTACATTTATTAAATTTAATCATAAAAATGCAGACAATTCAATTATTGATTTTTTCAAATATTTGTAACCTTGCATCTAATAGTTTACCATGGGTTAGTACTCCCACGAGTACGTACTCCTTCCTTCTGCAGTTGATCCGTTCCTCCACTCGGTTCACTTTTTTTTTTTTGAGAGAGAATGGGTTCACAATGTTCGCACCCGTTACGAGTGATGGTTATATAAATCAGTAAGACGCCGATTTTTCTGGCGCTCTCACATATTATCCTTCCGTCAGCCTCACAGATCCCAAACCAACAAAGCGGCCGGCTCCCCGACAAACGTGAGCAGCAGAACTGCGGCGGCCGCCGCCATCACTCCCCGGCCACCGATCTAGATTACAGCTTCCGCCGGCCAACTTATCGGGGAGCACAAGACTGGCCAAACTTGAGATTTATTGGATTTAAGAGGTCAGTGATTTTTCTTGGATGTTCTATGCATGTCGATTCGTCTAATCCATAGCATCTTCCCATCCAATAACCATAATTCTCTTGCTTTCTTTTAGATCTGAAAGAGGCGCATGTGCTCCAGTCCTGGATATCATTGTTTGCTGAATTTTTGTGGACGGAAGAACTTTCCGGTGCTTTGGGAATGTTCCTTCTGGATGGGGGCCGGTGTCTCACGTGGAAGAACTGATTCATATGGCTTCTGGCGGTCAATGCCATAGTGTCGCATCGTCGATCCCAGCTAGCCGTAAACAAATCGACATGTAACTTTAATTGTTTTGTTAGTGGACATATGATCAAATGAATTCAGAAATACTCTATCTGTTCCAAACGGAGGGAGGGAGTAGTGATTCCAGTTGCTATTTCATCTTCGGGGAAGTAGTATACCCAGCAAAAAGAAACAGTAGCTCTGGTTGCCAATTTAATCACTCTGTAGAAACCTTTGATTGAAGGTCAAGAACTGCACCTTCCTTCCATCTTCCTTTATATGTTCAGTATCGCTCGGTATGAAATTGCTGCTGGAATATTTTGGAAAGGAACGTACATTTCCCTGTGCAACAACTGCTTTATTTTTCTACGGAGAACCCTTCTGTGTTTAGTGCCATATATACGACCACATTACAAAATGTATTACACCTGTTGTTTCATCTAGTTTTTGAGATACTCTTTTATGT
The DNA here is from genome assembly GCF_003073215.2 of Triticum urartu. Lineage (NCBI taxonomy): Eukaryota > Viridiplantae > Streptophyta > Magnoliopsida > Poales > Poaceae > Triticum > Triticum urartu. The sequence continues at coordinate 583,524,901 of NC_053022.1, forward strand.
ATACTTCGAATTTATCATACTCATTTTGGCCACCCGTCCGCTTCATCTTTTAACTCATTGCAGGGACTCGACTCTCACATAAAACCAGTATATACTCACGTAAAAAAAGTTGTAAGTACTCCCTTAATAAAAAACAAGTATATACTATCCTAACAAAAAAGTTGTATATACTCCCTTACTAAAAAATGTATATGTTCCCTACCAAAAAAGCAGTATATACTCCCTACCAAAAAAGTAGTATTGCTCCCTTACTAAAAAGTGTATATACTCCCTACCAAAAAAGCAGTATATACTCTACCAAAAAGGTAGTATATACTCACGTAAAAATAGTTGTATGTACCAACTAAATAAAAAACAAGTATATACTCCCCTACCCAAAAAGTTGTATATACTCCCTTACTAAAAAAGTATATACTCCCTACCAAAAAAACAGTATATACTCCCTTACTAAAAAGCAATATATAATCACAAACAATAGGTGGTATATACTGTCTTCTCAAAGTAGTATATATGATGTTCTTCGCTGGAAGAGGTTAGTATTAAATAAGTATAGAGCAAGTATGAGACGCATGGTGGTTATTAGTCTTCATACAAAAATATTATGTGCCGGTGGTTGTTTCCTTGAACGAACAGAAGCTTATCTTTGTTATAGAATCCTCAAATCTCTCGGTCTGTTGACGCATGCATGCATGCATCGGCTGGTGGAGCAATTAGTGATTAGATCTAATAACCGCTAGCCCGTTTAGTCCATGAGAGTACATACTCATATATATAGAAAGATCCCGTTGATCTTCGGGCTGGCCCTTGCCTATTGAAAGTATGGTGTCTCATAAATGCTTTGTTAATGCCTCTTATTCGTAGGATCGGTCCAAAGCGCGGCTGAGTTGACGTTGATAGACTTGTGCGTGCTCTGCCGCTCGTAACCTTTTTTTTCTCCCATCGATCGAATCGAGGAGGTCAAGTTTCGAGAGCAGAGCCTCTCGCTTCTGATTATCAGTCATATCGCCGTCGAGCAGAACGCGCAGGGAAGGAATCGTCGAGTTCACTGGGAAGAATGGCGTCCATGCCAACGACTAAGGAGAAGGGGACCAGTGGCTATACAGATTGACGTCCGATAAGCCCAGAGAGCCTCAAGAAGGCGATCTGGCCAGTCTCCTCCGACTCAAAAGTGTTTGTAGCTATGGTATGGGTCTGGTCTGAAGACCAATGGGTCAAAAAAGGGGATATCCCCACATGCAATATGAACAGCAGTGTATTTTTAGGGTTTCTTCAAAAGAACACCTGTGGTCATGTTGATCCTTTCTGTTTGGCCAAAATTGCTAAAGCTGCCAAATCTGCATCTGATCACGCCCAACACTTTGTTCCTTTTGTGGGCCTGCACAAGTGGGAGGCAGACAGAAAAGCGAGTGATGGCCCTAACCCCAACCCCACCCCCATTCCCAATCCCACCACACTTCGTTCTTTGCAGAGACGAAAGGTGACGCAGAGGGCGACGGCTAGGGTTTGCCAAGCCGTCACCTTGGCCACCCCCGTCGTCGTCAAATCGACCGGATCCGCGAGGCCACACACTCCCCCCTGCTCCAGCCACGATTCTCCACTGCTTCGTCAACAGCAAGGTCCGACAACGGCACCTCTTCTCCCCAATCCTAGTCTCGCCGCCCAAAGCTCCGATGGTGCCAGCTTCGAACAAGTCTACTCCAGCCCCATCTGGTACCACTTCACAGGTAAGATTGATCTTCCCTGCCCTTCGAATGTCGATCTGACCTTAATTTTACGATCTAGCAGCACCGCCCAATTTAAAATCTGACACTTGCTTGTGTGCATGTTTCGGGTATTCGCAGATTTACTATCAACTAGTAGGTCATATTGCAACAAGTAATTTTACAGCAAGATAATCTAACAATGTACTGCGTAATCATGGTTTTACTTGTTCGTGTGGGTAGTAATGGGTAAACACTTTCGTGCAAGTAAGAGAAAAAGGTGGGTGTTGGCCAGCATACCTTGCTCATCGACATAGCCTTCACTATGCTATCATCTTGCTTGACAGATGCTATCAAGTACTTTTCCCCCCTGGAAAATGGCCCCCCACTGCTAGATATAGAAAAAGTATATTCACAGGAGCATACACATGGTTTGGTTTGTTGGGATAGTTTGAAGACTGTGTATATGTATTTGCTGATGCTTAGTTATTAAAAACTAAAAAGGCGAGCACAGAAGCACTCCATGAGGATATTTATAATGATGGAATGAGGATCAATTATAGTTTCATGTATTACTCGATGGTAGTATGATGATTAGTGCATATTTTGATGGTTTGTCAAGTATAGACTGCTCTTGATTGGTGCATGTTTTTGATGATATGTGCACACATGTAATTTTTTTGGTTGGTGCATATTTTTGCTGATTGTTGTTACTGTTTACTTTAATTATGTCAGCCTATCTCCAATATATGGTATGGGCTTGTTGGGGTCAATGAAAATTTCCTGTGAGCTAGTAGTACACATTGCAAAAAATTCCTCACAGTTGGATTTTATGCCATTATACTTCATAATCATGATTTTACTTGTTGGTATGGGTAGTAATGAGTAAATAAATAGCAAGTATACAAAAGGGTAACAATTGGTCAACATACCTTACTCGTTCTCATAGCCTTCACTATGCTGTCATCTTGCATGAGAGATTCTATCATGTCCTTATTCTCACTGGAAATTGGACACAACAGCCCATCAGGAAATTTGCAGTGATCAAAGGCAGATCAGTTATAGTTTCACATATTGCTTGATGAGAGCAGTCAATCATGGTTCGTTTTTACATGGCTACTAATTTGTTGGTTACCAAGTTTTCTTGTCCAGCTCACAAAATTGTAACCTTGAAATATTCTAATTGGTTATGTCTGCCAAATGATTATGAGTCTAACCACTAGTCTTGACTAGTCGTGCGAATAGTTGTCGACTAGCTTTTTCATGTAGATGTTTATACATGAACTACGTAATTAGCAAGAAGTATGCGAAAAGATTATTCACATTGTATATGGTGCTAAGAAGTCCTAATGGAAGACTGATTTCATATATCAATAACTAACATTTGTTCATTGCAATGCATGCAACAGGTTTGAATGGCAAGGGAAACCATCCTCATCAGCAGCGAGGAGAGTGATCACCGGACCGCCTCAGATGATGCTTCAGATGCACTTCACGTGGGAGTGATGGCTATAGCGGTGATGACGACACCTCTAGCGACTATGACACTGATGATAGTTCTGATGGAGATGGAGATGTGGACCACGATCCTATCTTGGCACTACGGGGTAAAGTTCTATTTGGCTAGTCATATATTAAATGAACCATGAAATATCGAAAGTTGATGTTTGAGTGACACTTGATTACCACACATTACTCTATTTGGGTTCTAGATGACCTTCCAAATCAACATTGACTGACCTAGAGCTTACATAGAGTAGTGCTTAGTTGTTAGTTTAAATAAATCAAATATTCAATTTTCCCATGTTTCTACGAGATATTGCTGGGTGGATGTGATTGGGTTCTCTATGTCCTTCATTTCTTGATCATTGGAGTAGGCATTGATCATTAACCCAGTGTTGATGTTCTAGATCTTACGTATGAAATTATTTACTACTCTGTCATCTTAATGTTTTTTGATATAGGCCCGGGATACCTTGTGAGAAAAGGAACTTTCGAGGATCGCATCTTCTACGACAACCATGTATCGCTAAACAAGGATTGGTGGGACTGTCTCAAATCAATAGTAAAGCAGTGCCAACCTCCCATACCATACTATGTCAGCACCGTCACTCGCTCGGCAATCATCAGAGGGAAGAGCAAGATGGTAAACACTTGGACTTTTCTTTTTGCAAATCATACTTCACTAGTGAAAATGCCATCATGTAGAGACAGAGAGGAGGACGGGCATGGTTGTGCAAATCATACTTACTTTTTTTGTGCAAATCGTACTTCATTTTTTATGTAACATTATTTATTTCCCTGTGCAATCAGTGCTTCTCAAAGGATTACAGTCAGGCCTACCTCAAAGATTATCTGCGAAAGCTCATGGTTGTGCGTGTCACCAACGAACATTTTGAAGGTAATAAAAAGGTCTTGTTCAAGATGGGCAAGAAGGACGGGCATGCGATCATGACGAAGAACTGGAGAGAAATCGTTGAGGGCGCCAGAATGAAAGAAGATCAAATGGCTATCTTCAGGTTCATGGAAAGGAGTGGAGGTGGGCTTAGGGTGAACATGGTTAGTGGCATGAGGATTCGTTGACCCATGGCAGTAGTTTGACGCTAGTTTTATAATCTGTATATACTAGCCAGTAACTGCAAGTTGGTAGTATCAGCTTTTGGGTCCAGTAAGTTCAACTTAGTAGTAATTGGTACTTGGTAGTAACTGGTACTTTGGTGGTATAACTTTTGGGTCCGACTGGATATGAAGATCGTCCAGTAAGTGGAACTTGGCAGTAACTTGGTGGTATTATGAACCCTATGTGGCGTAATGTACTTGCTATGCAAGTCTATATATATAACGCACCCTGGTACCCTCCTTGATATAACTACCTTTATGGACTGCAATTATATTTCTTTTTTTGCCAACGTGATGCTAGTATTTTTAGAATCAAATCTAACCGGGTTTCAAATGGATTAGACACTACTTTCATTTTTTAACGAGGTTTTTGTGTTGGCTAGTACGAGTTATTTTGAAAATGTGGTTTGTATGTGTGTCGCAAAAAAATGCAATGCAAAACAAAAACTTGTGGGTCAAAATGCAATGCAAAAAATGATGTTTCTGTTACTTTTGAGATGGCATGCTATTTTCAAAATGATGTTCTTTTTTAATATGAAAACCAGTATATACTAAAATACATGCTATCTTTTAAAAGCGTAATTAAAAAATGTTGTTTTCAAAATCAGCACGCTGCTTTTAAAACAACATATTTAAAAAAGCATGTAATTTTTGAAACCAGTTTAAAAACAACGTTATATTTTTAAAAACATCGTTATATTTTTAGAACGAGGCTGTTATTTTGAAATCAGCATGCTATTTTTAAAAACAACATATTCAAAAGAACATGATTTTTTTAAATCGGCATGCTAATTTTGAAATCAGCATGCTATTTTTGAAATCAGCATGCTATTTTAAAAGTAGCATATTGAAAAGAGCATTATATTTTTAAAATAAGCATGCTATTTTTAAAATTAGCATGATATTTTTGAAAACAGCATGCTATTTTAAAAGTAGCATATTGAAAAGAGCATTATATTTTTAAAAGTACCATGCTATTCTTAAAATTAGCATGATATTTTTGAAATCAGCATGTTATTTTAAAAGTAGCATATTGAAAAGAGCATTATAATTTTAAAAGTAGCATGCTATTTTTAAATCATCATATTCATTCTATTTTATTTTCAATTGAACATGCTTTTTTCAAATGAGCATACTATTTTTAAAATATCAGTATGCTTATTTTCTATTTGAAAATAAACGATTTTCAATGTTATTTGAAAACGAGGTTTCTACTAACGTTCTATTTTCTTATATATATAAATTTTTGGTTTCTACTTTAAATTTCAAGTATGAAATTTGACTACACTTTGAACAAATTTCAGCAATATATTATGTAAAAAATGAAAAAATATAGAAAACCAACTTGACTAAAAATGCATTGTTTCATCGATGTTGATAAATCATAACTAGCCTACCATGTCGACGTCCATAATAAAATGAGGGTGTACCAATCAAATGAGGAATTCAGAAAAATAGTGGCAGTCCATCAAATAGGTCTAATACATGAGAAACAAGGTGGATCACGACATGGAAAATTGTCTACTTTAGTTTGTTCTCAATTTTTCGACCCGAGAAATCCTTTTGTTTTCTCTGCTTGACCCTGTGCATCTAAACATTCTGTCTCGACTTCACTTTAGCTTTCCTGCATGAAACAACGTTTGTTAATAGGATAGCAAAGAAGATTTGAGCATGTACAGTACACTATAATAGAAAAAACACTAACTTCACTGATTTTCTCTCCATAGCTACAGAAGCTAACTTGACAGCTTTTATTCGCTCAGCCTGTGGTACATTCCTAACAGGCCTTTTTGTCTTCATCACCCCTTTGGCCTGTTCTTTACGGCCCTTACTAGAGTTTTTCCTGAAAAAGTTAAGAAACGTCAACACAGTACTAGTAAATACCCGACTTCTAGAGCGGACATGTAAGTACAGACACTAACTTCACTGGTTTTCCTCGCGCACCCTTGTCATCGTTCTTTTTCATCCTCCCAGCATTGACATTTGGAGCGCCCTTGCGTTTCCTTCAAAAAATGAAATAGATGAATCTGCAGCCAGCATTCGAAAACATGTTTAAGTACGCACAATTGTGCTAATGCCCACTTGTTTGGTTTTGCGTAATACTCTTCTGCAACCTCCAATGGTCTCTTTCTAGTCCTCCTCAACCCACCATCTTCTGCATCTGAATCTCCCTCTTCTTCTGCATCTGAATCTTCCTCTTCTTCTATACCTGAATCTCCCTCTTCTTCTGTATCTACCTCTGTCTCTTCTTCTGTATCTACCTCTGTCTCTTCTTCTGTATATGACTCTGTCTCTTCTTTTTGGTTCTTCCTCCTTGTGCTATTTGATTTCCCCGATTTTTTCCTGCGTAAATTGAAGAAAAAATGTGACACTCCCCAGGAGAACATATTAACACTGTAAGCATGTATGGAAATGAACAATGAGATTAACATGTGCACTAACTTCGTTGCTTTTTTTTAATCTTCCTCTTCTTCTATATCTAAATCGGTGTCTTCTTCTGTCTCTGAGTCTTTCTCTTTTCGCTTTTTCCTCCTTGTGACCTTTGATTTCCCCGATTTGTTCCTAAGTAAATTGAAGAAAAAGAGAGAACATATTAACATTGTAAGCATGTATGGAAATGAACAATGAGAAACATGTGCACTAACTTCATTGCTTTTTTCCCCTCTCATCCGCTCGCGCCTGGATTTAATCCTCTTGTTCGATTCTTCGGTAGTTGGTCTCCCTTTTGGAACTATTTTGATTGGATTTTCCACGTCATCAGTGCAACATTCGCGAGCAGCAGAGAAATATGTCGACAAAGTGACAAACGATTTATGGCCTTCATCCAAATCAGTTTTTTCTCCATCAACCAATATACTCCGGAGGAGCTCCATCACCTGTTCTGACTGTGAATCGCTAGCTGCGGCTATGAATAAAGCGTCACTAGCCATGTTGCATAGTTGATGATACTTATTCATGTGATCAGACCACACATAAGTATTCGCAGTCCTCAAAGAAGGGAACGCTGGATTGGCACGCATTGTCCATCTTTTCTTGACAATTTTTTTTGGAAATGTGCGTACACCAAGACGATCCAGAACGCAGAATATATGTGCGCATGTGTAATCCTGACTTTCCAACTTTTTACATTTACAAGCTGCATCATCCAGTCTTGCTCCTGTAAACAGACAAGTCACGTGATATATAAAATCCACAGGCTTAGCATCCACGCCTTGTGCATCCAACTTTTTTGCATCCAACTCCTCACTGTCCTTACCTTCCAAGTGATTGAGATCCTTAGCATCCAGGTTTCTGGCATGCAAGTCCACACCATCCTTGCCTTCCAAGTCATTGGGATCCTCAGCATCCATGTTTTTTGCATGCAAGTCCTCAGCATCCTTACCTTCCAAGTCATTGGGATCCTCAGCATCCAAGTTATTTGCATGGAAGTCCTCAGCATCCTTACCTTCCAAGTCATTGGGATCCTCAACATCTAATTTTTTTGCATGCAAGTCCTCAGCATACTGACCTTCCTTACCTTGCAATTCTCTAGCATCCCTGCCATATGGGACTTTATCATATGGGGCTTTGCGCAAAACTCCAAACACGACCAAACCATCACACGCTACCCGGTCTGTGACCTGCCAATTTGTTCCTTCGACAATCTGACGCTTTACCCGTGGAAACATCACAATTGTATAAATATAAGATGCAGCAATCTCCAGAGGGTGTGCATTCAGCTTAGTGAAGGGTATCGTATGTGTCACTACTGCGTCTAATGCTGCTTCATTCTTAGGCATTATGGATACACAGTGCTCAACATGCTGCAACAAATCAACAAGCTGCATCTTCCTGTTCAGGTGCACATGAAGCCTTGAGTTGAGAGACTCACTCCTCTGATTACTCATCATGCCTAGCAAATATCTACCCTTTGTGTACGCAGCAGCCCATTTGTGTCACAGCTCGTACATCATGTTAACCCATGACGACCTCTTGCATGTTGGTTTTATTTTGAACCGAACCTTATAAGCCTCCCATCCTTTCTCAAACTCATCAACATACCAACGACGGTAAATGAATTCCCTAAATTCCTCAAGCTTTTTCTTGCGGAGGTGCATCACCATATTCTCCTCGATATGCCACATGCACAAACGATGACCTGTTCTGGTCCAGACAGTAGCTATTGCTTTAGCCATTGCACCGTCCCCATCGGTGATTGCTGAAATTGGTGCCGTCTGGGACATTGCCTCCAAAAATACATGAAGAAGCCACTGGTATGATGCAACTGTCTCGTCTGACACTAGACCGACCCCAAACAAAACTGTGCTGCGGTGATGGTTCAGACCAACAAATGGAACAAACGGAAGCCTGTACTTGTTAGACCGATATGCACTGTCGAACACCACGACACCACCAAAGGCAACATATTCAATGCCGGATTGCGAGTTAGCCTAGAATATGTTCCTCAAATAGCCTTCGTTGTCTTTTGTGTATTTGAAAAAGAATTCCGGGTCTGCTTTTTTCTGTGCAATCATATAGCTGAGCAAATATCTAGCGTCACTGCCTTCTATCTTGCGCTTCTTCTGGATTGAAACATTGTTGTATAGGTCTCGATCTATAAATCCAAGCTTG
>NC_053022.1:583534830-583544798 GCF_003073215.2 Triticum urartu
ACAGTGAGCGATGGCATTGCCTCTGGATGAACAGGACCCCGTGGTGTGGTGGAGGGCTGGATGAACAGTAGACGGTGGAGGGGTGCCCGTGGAGGGGTGGATGAATAGGACCCCATGGTGTGGAGGGCGGGATGAACGGTAGACGGTGGGGGGTGCCCGTGGAGGGGTGGTTGAACAGGCCCCTATGGTGTGGAGGGCTGGATGAACAGTAGACAGTGGAGGGGTGGTTGAACAGTAGCCGGTGGAGTAGCGCGCGGTGGAGGCTGGATGAACAGGAGCCCGTGGAGGCTGGAGGAGGTCTACGGTGGATGAACAGTAGCTCGTGGAGGCTCGAGGGGGGCGACGGTGGAGATGAATAGTATCCCGTGGAGTCCCGTTTTGCGGTACGCCACACCCCTCCCAATGAACAGGAGCCCCGTTTCGACCGTAGCGCTCCAACACAAGTCCGTTTCCTCCGTTTTGCGGTACGCCACACCCCTCCCGATCAACAGGACCCCCGTTTCGACCGTAGGAGGTCCGTTTCCTCCGTTTTGCGGTACGCCACACCCCTCCCGATCAACAGGACCCCCGTTTCGACCGTAGGAGGTCTGTTTCCTCCGTTGTGCGGTACGCCAGGCCTCGTTTCCATCGCCTCTTCCATCCAAGCCCTCCCGATGAACACGACCACGCATTCCATTCTGACCCATGAACACGACGACGACGCTGTTTCTCCGTTCTGACCCAGCCATGTACACGAGCCCTCGCCGTACGTATGTGCGAGTAGGCGTTCGAGACCCCGCCCGTATGTACACATATGTGGCCGTATTTTCTTTCTTGCACCCTGGCCATTGTACGTACGTGTACATGCTACATGCGTGCCTCTACTACGACACGTGTGCGCCTCTACATCCACCAGTATATATGTACATACACGTTCGCGACCAGAATGACAACGCTACGTATGCTTCGACCAGGTGGGTCCCGACTGTCAGGCACTTCCTTGCGTGCGAAGGTGTAGCTGGTGGGTCCCAGCAGTCAGGGGGGAAACGTTTTTTTCGCGAAATACGGTGGCCCGTCTGGTGGGTCCCTGCTGTCAGGTGGAGGAAACATTATTTTCCGCGTAATAAGGAGGCACTTCCTTGCTGCGGCCATGGACCCAGCTGTCAGCCTCTCCACGTACAGTCCACGTCCGATGGAAGTCGTTCCTTGACCATGTTAACCACGCCGCGCCGAGAGCACCAGGGCAGAGGACAACGGCGAGGCCTAGGAAGGGGACGACGCGGAGCCGGGGAAGACGCAGTAGTGGAAGCCTGCGCGAAGAGGAGTACGAGGGTTCACTGGTTCGGCTGCGGTGTGAGGCTGCCGTCGCCGCAGAATAACAGGGGGTGTGGGTGAGTAGAGGGATGGCCTGGCCAGCGGTGGGAGTAGTACGAAGCGGTGAGGCCTCCGCGGCATCACAGCCGGCCACAGGAGGTAGGAGCATGTGGCACGACCGGCGCTGCTTTGGGCGGCTGGAGCAAGAAGACCAGAGGTTGAAGAAGCACTACAGCCCATGGACGCACATCGTACGGTCACTGGAGCTAGAATCGTTCATATTGACTAAAGTTGACAAAGGCCCCCGTCCCAGTCAACTTAGTAGGCCCACAAGTCAGCCTCCCACCATGGTGGATCCCAGCTAGCAGGGGGAGTATTCATTTTTTTGTGCGTAATAAGGAGGCACTTCCGGTGGGTCCGAGCTGACAGCGGGGGGAATGTTTTTTTTCGCGAAATATGCTGGCCCGTCTGGTGGGTCCGAGCAGTCAGGGGGGCAATGTTTTTTCATGAAATAAGGTGGCCCGTCCGGTGGGTCCCTGCTGTAAGGTGGAGGAATAATTATTTTGCGCGTAATAAGGAGGCACTTCCTTGCAGCCGCCTGGACCCAGCTGTCAGCCTCTCCACGTACAGTGCTCTTCCAATGGAAGTCGGTCGTTGACCACGTTGACCACGCCGCGCCGAGAGCACCAGGGCGGTGGTCTGGACGACGGCGAGGCCTAGGAAGGGGACGACGCGGAGCCGGGGAAGACGCAGTAGTCGAAGCCCGCGCGGAGTGGAGTACGAGGGTTCACTGGTTCGGCTGCGGTGTGAGGCTGCCATCGCCGCAGAATAACAGGGGGTGTGGGTGAGTGGAGGGATGGCCTGGCCAGCGGTGGGAGTAGTATGGGGGCGGTGAGGCCTCCTCGGTAGCACAACCGGCCATGGGAGGCAGGAGTAGGCGGCACGACCGGCGCTACTTTGGGCGGCTGGACCAAGAAGACCAGAGGTTGAGGAAGCACTACGACCGTTGGATGGACATCGTACGGTCACTGAATCTAGAAACGTTATTATTGACTAAGTTAACAAAGCCCTTGGTACGCTCCAACTTAGTAGGCCCACAGGTCAGCCTCCGAAACGGTGCACCCCAGATGTCAGGGGGAGGAATCATTTTTTGGGCGGCCGAAGCTCAGAATATCTGAAATTGAAGAAGAAGCACGACATCCGTTGGATAGACATCCAACGGCAACTGTTGCTAGAACCGTGTGTTGACTATAATAAGTAGGCAAAGCCTTGCATACGCGTCAACTTATTTTTCTAGGGGACACGTCACTTAGTAGGCCCACAAGTGTGTGGCAGAAAACTTATAGCCCATTTACGTTTTGTAAGAATGTACAACCCATTTTGGAATTCTAATGGAATTTACAACAGCCCATTTACAGTTTGTTAAAAGTATAACCCATTTTCTAGCTAGGACAATGATTAATAATTTCAACCAACCGTTGAAGATAGAATTCAATAAAATTTCCCACATTTTGATGGGCTCCGAAATATTTTTATCCCGAAATTTCTAGTCAGATTAAATATAAATTTGTATTACGTAAAATATAACGAAACATTGCGCGCGCAACAATGAAAATTTAAGATTTTCAAAATCCATAAATAATATTTTATAAACTAATTTCGTGTTTGGTGCATTTTTTATAGTTACTGCCCAGTTTTTATAATTACATCCCATTTATTATTTTTAAAGCCCATTTTCCTGTTAAGCCTAATGCATCCCTCCTAGGAAAGATTTGCGGCCCAGCGGGTATTCCTCAAAAAGACGTATAGCTAGGCTAGCTATTTTCATCTTGAAAAAATTAGTATCTGGGCTGGATATCTGGCCTGGGCTAGACGGGCCACAGCCCGCCCAGTTAATACCCTGCTCTCCTCAATACTGCTCGAGCTGCTTGGTCCCAGCTGTCGGCCGCACCTTGTGCAATTCTCTCGTTTATATTGACTACATAGGTTGACAATGGTGTGGGACCGTGATGTCAGGAAACCAGGAGAAAGCAAAAAAATAGTTGTACATAATAAGGAGGCACTTGCGTACGTACGGCTATGGCCCTAGTGGGTCCCTAGTGTCATCCAGTCAAAATAAATTCATCTCCTGAATCCTCATGTTCGTTGACGATGTTAACAATGCTTAGCGCCACGGCGATCGCAACAACTCGAAGGACAACGGAGAGGGCCTCGCAGGCCCTACAGATGGTCTGATACAGCACCCGCTACTCATTCAGGAAGCCAGGATCATCGGACACCTATGAGCACCTTCGAGAAACTGAGACGGCATGAAATGGTAAGGCCGCGCTTGGGAGCTCTGGTTTATTTCAAACCTATATTAACATACAAGTGTAATTTACTCGTCATCGAAAACAACGCATAAAATACAGGCGTAATGAAACCGAGGCCCCGAGGTCTGTAAGTAAAACTGGCGGGTTATGCGTGTAATTTGAGAGACCAGTGTATATTTTACGAGCACTGCTATATGGACGACATTACCAGACGATACATGCACGACGTGCGTATCATGCCATCCATGGGCAAGGCTGAAACAGCAGCTAACGGCTGGATTAGCAATCGTCCGAGTGTCGTTCAGCGTTTTTAGCATGTGTCAAGTACTTCCGATATTTTACTAGTCGAAGTCGACCAACCAAGCACCTTCGCCCGAGACCATCTGCTTTAATTTACAAGTGTCAGTTTTACAAGCGGTTTTGGTTGGAAAACGACGATCCAATCATGGCCTAATATCATGAGTTGGTCGGAAGATCATATGGTTTCACGTCTAACCAACCCGACTTGTCGCATAGGCTATGAATGAAACATCAGACGATGAACTTCTTAAGCACGGAAACAACAGAAGAGGATGATCTTCTTAACAAGCAAATCACTGGCATTAGATCGACATGCAAAACAATACGAAGCATTATTCTCAGGAGGCACGGTGAACAGCTCGTGATGCCGCATGCCACAACATTCCAAGCTCAACTTTGCAATCAAACACAAGGCCTGGCATTACATAGACAATATTCAGAACAAACTCTTAACACAGGAATATCTCAGCAGAGTAACTATCTACTTCTAAACTGAATACAGGAATAGGAAAAAACACTCGACGCTTCTGGCTAACATCAATGAGAAAATTTTGACAAGGTTTTCCAATTCCAATATATTAAACTAACGTCTTCTTGCTAACATCAATGATTAAACTTTGACAAGCTTTTCCCATTCAAAATATGTAATGCCTATGATCGTGGAGTCCTGTCGCTTCTTGCTAACATCAATGATTAAACTTTGACAAGCTTTTCCCATTCAAAATATGTAATGCCTATGATCGTGGAGTCCTGTCGCTTCTTGCTAACATCAATGATTAAACTTTGACAAGCTTTTCCCATTCAAAATATGTAATGCCTATGATCGTGGAGTCCTGTCGCTTCTTGCTAACATCAATGATTAAACTTTGACAAGCTTTTCCCATTCAAAATATGTAATGCCTATGATCGTGGAGGCACTCCACGTGTTGTTAAATTGCCAATGGTCTCTGCAGACTAGTCATGTCACCGGTGTCTAATAATACTCTGTAAATCTTCTCGGTCATTCCTTCTATAATGTAGCGCAAACAGTGACTGCTTCTTTCTGCAAAGTGGAACGACCAACTGGACCCAGTAATGCAGCAGTTTGCCTTGGACACATTGGCTCCTTTTGTGCAGTTGAACTAAAATCGAAGTCGGAATAAAACCGAGCTTTAATTTTGATATCCCTGTAAGCATCAAAAGGTATAAGGGAAACAATTACTGAGAAATAATGGTTAATGACTTGTACTCCCAGAAGAAAAACATCTACTGATCTACCTTATCTTAATGGGAAACAAAGCAGGAGAGTAGCAATTCTCAATCAGTGTGATTCATTCATATTAACTGAGACATTATCTTAACAATGCCTTGTTTCAAGATGTATAAAGAATGAAAAAGAAGAAAAGTATCATTCCTAAAACAATGCGACTGATTCATTTTCACAGAGACATTATCTTAACAATACCTTGGTTAAACATGTAGAAAGAACTACAAAGAAGGATAGTACCATTTGTAAAACACTGTAAGTCTGTAACTGATATATAATAACAGAGACATTATCTGAACAATACATTTCTTAAACATGTACTCCGGCCGATCCCTAACAGAAATGGTACTCCTGCCGATCCCTAACAAGTGTTTGCACTTTTGAACTAAGATTCAGTAGTTAATTCGGAGGAAGGTCGGTACTGACCATTCAAGACCAAGATTTGAAACAACTCGTGAGGAAGATCTCACAGAGATCTCAACACATATGTGGAAATCCGGTCTCATTTTGTGCAGTTCCACCAAAATTAACCGAAGCAAAATGTCGCAATAGCAACAAGTTGAAAAGATATCCCTGTTTTAACAGAGGCAAAAAAGGAATCAATTACTGGCCAATAAAGGAGGATGAAACATGCGGCCACAAAAATGGTAATCCAGCCAATCCCTAACAAGTGTTGCAGTTTTGAAATAAGATTCAGTAGTTAATTCTGAGAGTGGCATCAATTACTGGCTTATAAAGGGGGTGAAGCTGAATTTGTTGTAACAAAGCAACAAGCATCATGTCTGGGTTGGTCCCATTTTTGTTCACTACTTAATGGGAAAAGACAGCAATACAATAGCTTCAATTCAACATTTATTTAAAATAGTACCAATACAAGTAGCACAACATCTCAAAGCACACTGCACAATCATGTGGATGAAGGCCTGTACTGACCTTTCATGAGACCAACAACGATAAAATACGAATCTGCCAACACGAATAGGAAATCCAATCTCGTTTTGTGCAGTTGCACTGAAATCAAGCAAAGTGTTTCACGTAGCGAAGCAAAATGTCGCAATAGCAACAAGTTGAATAGATATCCCTGTTTAAATAGAGGCAAAAAAGGAATCAATTACTGGCTAATAAAGGAGGATGAAACATGCGGCCACAAAAATGGTAATCCCGCCAATCCCTAACAAGTGTTGCAGTTTTGAAATAAGATTCAGTAGTTAATTCTGAGAGTGGCATCAATTAATTGCTTATAAAGGGGGTGATGCTGAATTTGTTGTAACAAAGCAACAAGCATCATGTCTGGGTTGGTCCCATTTTTGTTCACTACTTAATGGGAAAATACATCAATACAATAGCTTCAATTCATCATTTATTTAAAATGGTTGCATCTATTCATATTAACAGAGACATTCTCTTGAAAAAACATTCGTTAAAAAATGTAATTTACTTTTAACAGTGGCATTGCTTCAATTTTCCGGCGGCATTCTTAGATTAAAAACAGCAAAATAGCTGCATGGGACATGCCAGCACCATGTGCGTCCACACGTATAAATGGGTGATGCAGAGTATGTAGCCAAGCAGCATATATGCGCTGGTCCTATATTTGTTCTCTTTGAACCTTCTTCCTATGTGAGGGCAACAAATCTAGTCGTGCACAAACTACCCGACCCCCAGTTTCTTTCCCTTTTCAACAAAGAGATCGGTTCCTTACAGATGTGTGTACTGGGTTACCCCCTTTTTCCCTTTTCGACCTACAAAGCGGTTGGATAGCCAGTCTATACTACTTTCCGCCCCTCCTTTCCTCATTGAACCACGTCCTAGATTCTTGCTCCAGCCCACCGCACCCTTCTTTCCTCTTTGAACCAAGACCTAGATTCGACTACAGATCGAAAAAGATCCACATGCAGCTAGAGCAACGACGGTTTCAAAGAAACTTATACCTTAGGGTCATCGGGATGTGGCAAGGCGTGCGGCGGGAGGCCGGATCTGCCCACACTCACGTACGGTAGCAAGGAAGAAGGGGTCGGTGGCCCTCCCGCATAGGCGCTGGGTGAAAGAGAACAGCGCAGCCGGTAGTGGATTGCCTCCCTCGCCGAAGGCGATAGAGTGAACGTTGCACCTCCTCCCCTTCCCGGTGCGATGGGATACGAACGCCTCCTTCACCAGCTGTGAGGGGGGAGAGAGACAAGAGGCCAATGCAATCTTGTTTAGATCTGGTGAAGAGAGGGTGAGAGACTGTGAATATAGCAAACCCTAGCAAATGAACGCTGAGCCTCCAGCGTGTAACATATATGTAGTGCGGCGAGCGTGTGGAGAGTGCAAACCCTAGCAAAAAAGTGCTGAGGCTCCCGCTTATATATCTCCATCTCCAATCATATTTGTCCAACTGGCACATTATTTACGTTGTTAATTATATACGCAGCAATATTAACGTACATCATCTCTTGTTTGCGCACGTCCGGACCGCTGCCATGGCCGGTCCTGACCAACCCGAACCCTCTTCATCACCCGCGCGTGCTTCCCACCCAAAACGGTCAGTGCCACATTCATGCCCGGCCAGAGTGGACGTGACCTCTCACTGGTGCCTGCATTGAAGCGGCGCGCCGGCCGAGATAGCGTCACCCGCACCGCTTTCGGGTGCACGCGGCTGCTCCGCGTTCAAAGGTCGTAATAGCCAGCTACAAAATGCATGTAAAAAGTTCTTGAGAGTCCGTGCTACAGCTAGCTGTCCTCCCCCAACTCGTCAATCTCTTCCAGTAGTGTTAGTACTCCATGGCGCGATCCATTGACAAGTAGGCGGGAGAGTTATGGTATACTACTCGGTTTGCGGTGAGTGGCATGCCGAGTGACCGTGTGAGACACGAACACGACAGACATGATTTAAATGTTGGTTTTGCTCGATGGCGCGATCCAATGAAACGAAACGTTGGTTTCTCTCTGTTTCCATTTTTTCTCCAGAAAAACGGAAACTTTTCCACTCCATTTTCATTCCTATTCCAAGGTTGCCCCATTACAACATTCCATCAAATACAAAGGAAAACTAACACGCATGCTGATGCATCTCAATGATTCACAGATCATAGCCAATATTTAATTCACAACTAAAGAAAAAAGTTGTGAGAGCATGTACGAAAGGAAAACTACTGATGGGGTCACTACGACTTAAACCCTAAACCCTAAACATGATTTAATTTCCTGGCCAGGTAGAACCTGTCGAAGGAAAGATGACTGGCACCCTCGGATCATACGATGCTTTTGTGCAGTTCCACTAAAATCGACCTGAGCATCCCTAATGGCAAAGATATTGAAGAAGTGTGATTAGAATAATAGTACTAGCACTAGTTCATGAGACATAAACTCATCACAAGTAGAAGCCGGTAGAAGTAGAGAAAGATCGACATGGAGATGGAGCTACGGCAATGGAGCAAGCTGGATCCAAAAGGAAGATGGACTACCTGGGACGTCGGGCTGTAGCTAGAAGGGCGGTTGGGACGCGGCATCGGCCCATACCGCGGTGACCCCCGATTGGGACGCACTGACTGTGGGTTTTCTACCTCGCCGATGTCGATCGCGTCTACGCAGAACATTGTTCCCTTCCCCTAGCTACGGGATCAGGCCCGTCGTTCTATGCTTGTGAAGAGAGCAACCTAAGCAAGCAGGCTTGTAGCTTAGGCTCCTACTAGTGTATATATATAGTGGTTTTCTTTTTCTCTCCATATCAACCATTTTATATTGCGTACGTGTCATTCAAGAGTGAAATGATGGTTGCTTCTTCCAACTAACTTACTGTGTGATTTGACTACTCCTTAGTGGCCCCTACACGTAGTCCCCCTACGTGTATGCAACAGTCACACGTACACATGGATGCAAAAATGCGCGTGATGCCCTAATGCATGCATGTCCGAGCACACGACGGAACACACATGGTGACGCTCAAGTGCTCAACCTACCCGTGCATGCACACACATACTCAGTCAGGGTGAGCTAGTGACCGTATGAACACTGGAAAATATATATATTGAGCGCAATGAGCGTATCATGAAGTCCACTGACCGTATTTTTATAAATATACAGTGACAGATAGTGTATTTATCTCGTTTGAAATTAAGCCATGTTAACCGGAGAGGAGGCAGCATGGACTAGCATTACCTTGATGTGTCCCGTCAACTTGCCGAACGAGGAGAAGGTTGCAGGACGGGAGAAGCTTGCGCGTGGTGGCTCGCAGGACAAGGAGAAACTTTTGACTAATGCAAGCTCTCCCTCGCTCAGGCGGTGGACATGCAACAGTTAATTCGGTGTCAGATTGCCAGAAGCATACTACACTATACTACTAGGAACCGGATGGAGGAGCGTATGCACTCTTATTATAATTTTTAAATGTGATAAAGCAATCTTCAACACATTTGGTTCTCTTCGAGGGTTCTCGCATGTGATAATGGAAGTTGATTGCATGGAACACTCGCCACAATTCTCGCTTAATTCTGGCTCATATCCTATTACAAATAGTAGCGCTCAATAATATTTCCTCTTTTTTTGTTATCCAGCATGTAAACAGGTCAGCAAACCTTGCGGCGCATCTTCATGAGAACCATGCTTGCTACACTTTGAATGTGGCCGAGAGCTGGCTTGATGAAACACCTCGCTTCCTACTTCTTTTTTTGGCTTCCTAGTGACCAGTGTCTTGGCTGATTGTCCTAAGAAGGCTTATATATGAATAAAGCTCTCTCATTTACCCGCAAAAAAGATTAAGCCATATTAACCGGAAAGGAGGGAGTATGGACTAGCACTACTTTTTGGTGTGTCCCGTCAACTCGCAGAACAAGGAG
>NC_053022.1:583545934-583560286 GCF_003073215.2 Triticum urartu
ACAAGATGAAGAAGATGTTCAACGAAGACCCAAGCAAAAGCTCTCACGAGTTCGAGCAAGAATTGCCAAAGATCATCCCGTCGAGCAAATCTACAATGATATTCAAACCGGGAGAATCACTCGCTCAAAAACTCGTTTAGCTAACTTTTGTGAAAACTATTCATTCATCTCTAGCATTGAACCTATGAAGGTTGAAGAAGCATTGGAAGATCCGGATTGGATAAACGCTATGCATGAAGAGCTACACAACTTTGAGAGAAACCAAGTTTGGACATTGGTTGAGAAGCCCGACAACAACCACAACATCATTGGTACCAAATGGGTGTTTCGCAACAAGCAAGATGAAGATGGACAAGTGGTTCGCAACAAAGCACGTCTCGTCGCCCAAGGGTACACACAAGTCGAAGGTATGGACTATGGTGAGACATATGCTCCCGTTGCTAGACTTGAGTCCATTCGCATCTTACTTGCCTATGCTAATCACCATAATATCACCTTGTACCAAATGGACATTAAAAGTGCTTTTCTAAATGGTGAAATAGAGGAGGAAGTTTATGTCAAACAACCTCCCGGCTTTATCAATCCTAAGAAACCAAATCATGTTTACAAACTTCACAAAGCTCTTTATGGTCTTAAACAAGCTCCTAGAGCATGGTATAAATGCTTGACCAAGTTCCTTATTGCAAGTGGTTTTGAAATTGGTAAAATTGATTCTACTCTTTTTACTAAAAGGGTTAATGGAGAACTATTTGTATGCCAAATTTATGTTGATGATATCATATTTGGTTCAACTAACCCTCATTAGTGAAAAGTTTGGAAAGCTAATGTCGAGAAGTTTGAGATGTCTATGATGAGTGAACTCAAATTCTTTCTCGGTTTGCAAATCAAGCAAACTAAGGAAGGTACATTTGTCTCTCAAACAAAGTACACCAAGGACTTATTCAAGAAGTTCAATATGCAAGAATGCAAAGGTATGCCTACACCCATGCCTACTAGTGGACATCTTGATTTGACCAAAGATGGTGAACCGGTTGATCAAAAGGTTTATCGCTCTATGATTGGTTCTTTGTTATACCTATGTGCTTCACGTCCCGACATTATGCTAAGTGTGTGCATGTGTGCACGTTATCAAGCTGCTCCTAAAGAATGTCATCTTAAGGCTGTGAAAAGGATAGTGAGATACTTAATTCATACACCAAATTTTGGCATTTGGTATCCTAAGAGGTCTTCTTTTGATCTTGTTGGCTATTCCGACTCGATTATGCCGGAGACAAGGTTGATAGAAAGTCCACTTCGGGTACTTGTCAATTTCTTGGTAGATCTCTTGTGTCTTGGTCTTCCAAGAAACAAAACTCGGTATCCTTATCCACCGCCGAAGCGGAATACATTGCCGCTGGTTCATGTTGTGCTCAATTACTTTGGATGACCCAAACTCTTAAAGATTATGGGATCTATGTGAAACATGTTCCACTGCTTTGTGACAATGAAAGTGCTATCAAAATTGGTCATAATCCTGTACAACATTCTCGAACTAAGCATATTGAAGTTCGTCATCATTTCATTCGAGACCATGTTGCTAAGGGTGACATTGATCTTAAGCATGTTCGCACCGATAAGCAATTAGCGGATATATTTACTAAACCTCTTGATGAGAAAGTATTTTGCAGGTTGAGAGGTGAATTGAACATTATTGATGCTTCGAACTTGGAGTAGGAACTCCATTGGATACATGCAAGACATGAGCTTATGACTAATCCATGATATATCTCTTATGATGACTATCTTATGTCTTGGATATATTTGTACCTTGCATGTTGTCTAACCCATGTAGGTGCTTGGTTGAATCTAATTCCATGAGATTGCGACTCACTCACATCTTGAGCAATCTCTACATCACCAAGTCTCTACACAATGGTGGTTGAAGACAAGGAAGCACAAAACCATTCAAACATATCCTTTGACAAATTCTATGTTGAGCTTCATGATTGTCATTTTTGGATACACAAGTGCTCTTCCTTGCAAGAACTAACCCATGTAGGTAGATGAACTCAAACTCCAAGTGGTGCTCCCAACTCTTGATGAGCTACATCAACCTTGAGCACCCACACAAGTTCAACTACATGAGCAAGAACCACACCACCACCCAAGGTATGTTATTCCATCTTAGAGAAGCTTTACTCCAAGACATGAGTCAAAGCAACTCAACAAGATGTGAATACATCAAGATGCTTAAACGAAAAATGGTAACCCCATTTTGAGCTTAAACGATGAGTATGACCTATGATCAAGTGTTCTCACTTGACTCCTAAGTCAATATACTCTAACATAGGTGACTATGTCACCGCCCAACTCTAGATGAAGTTCTCTTGTGTTCTTTTCTGTGTTATTGCATTTGTCTCATGCATGTTTATTTTCTTTCTCTTTTCAAAAAAACTTCATCTAGATCTTTCAGTTTCTTCTCTTTTCTTTTTGTTTTTGTTCTGCATTTTCTGCATTCAATTCCTTGCAAATCCTTCAGATAATTCATTGCAAATCTTTGTGAGATCCTACATGTTTAGTGAGCTGAGGTGACAAGTGTTTTTCTCTGTTGAACTCGGTTTCACCGACTTGTAGTTTTCGGTCCAACCGAATCTTTTCGGCCCCACCGAAACATGCCACTCGGTGCCACCGACTTCACAACAGGAAAAACAGTTTGCCACTTGTTCTATATTTCTTCTGATCCAGCTCTACTCAATGAATCTTGTCCTCTACAAGCATCACAGTTTTATCCATTGCTTTGTGCTGAGTCTCAAGGACCAAACCTATACGACGGATTCCAGAAAGCCCTTCTTGGAAATTGATGTCAAAGGGGGAGAGAGAGATCACATCAAAGCTTATCACCTACAAGGGAGAAAGTATTAAGGGGGAGAAAGAGATTTCCAGGGGGAGAGAATACTCAAGGATCCCAGATGCTTGATGTTCAAGAGGAGAGATGTCACATGTCTTTTTGGGGGAAAGACATGTTCATATGTGCTTATTTGCATTAAGTTCTATCCATTTGTATCTTTCAGCTCTGATTTTCTGTTCCCTATCTTCTCCCAATATCCCATGTAAGATTCAGGGGGAGCAAGACACCTAAGGGAAAGAAATCAGTCAAATTCATTGCATATCTTTACTCTTGGGGACATGTTGAATCCATTGTGGTACCTTGTACTCACTCTCTACATGTCATCCCAGTCTTGGTACTCTTGTGGCTTCTTTGGTTTGCTCTGGCTAGTGGAGGTACCTGTGTTATCTAACCTTGTTTGTGCAGGTTCATTCCATCCTAAGCCAGCTAAAGACTACAAGGTAAGTGTATGCATCAAAATCATGAGTATGAGGAATTCTTGCTTATGTACATACTGTTTGCAAGAAGGACTCATGAGCATGAAGGTATTTTCCTTGATAATCTTTTGCTCTGATGCATATGGCCAAGATACATGTAACACATTGCCTACTCTGTCATGGTTATGCTCTCACATGCCTCTATATTTCACATTTACATGAGTGCATACATGTAGGGGGAGCCTATGCTTGTTACATGTCCTTCCAAAGCTTTACTTGCTGTTCTTTATATCTTTATCTAAAGCTTTGATGTATGTTGCCATCAATTACCAAAAAGGGGGAGATTGAAAGCACAAGTGCTCCCTAGGTGGTTTTGGTAATTGATGACAACATATCTCTTGTTGGACTAATGTTTCTATCTAGTATGTTTCAGATAAGTTCAACAATGGAGTGGCATGGACTAAAGGTTGTGGAGAATTCTCCAAGATGCTAAGGACAAAGGATTGGCTAAAGCTTAAAGCTCAAGACTCTTCATTTTACATTTTAGTGATCCAAGATCACATTGAGTCCATAGGAAAAGCCAATACTATCAAGGAGGGATGAGGTGTTGCTTAATGAGCCTCTTGCTTCAAGTGCTTAATGATATGCTCCAAAATCCTCAGCTACTTTCCCACTTCCACATATGACCTAAACCCTAAGCCAAACTCGGACCTACCGATTATTTCTATCCGGCGCCACCGAGTTTCACTTGTCATAGCCATTGCCAAACCCTAGCAAATCGGTTCTACCGATAGGGATCTCGGTCTCACCGAGATGGGATTGTAATCTCACTGTGTATGTCCATGCCAAAATCGGTCTCACCGAGTTTGTGCAATCGGTACTACCGAGGTTACAATGCAAACTCACTGTGTATGCTCATTACCAAAATCGGTCTCACCGAGTTTGTGTAATCGGTCCCACCGAGTTTGCCCGACCAACCCTCTGGTTAGCTTATTACCAAATCGGTCTCACCGAGTTTGTGTAATCGGTCTCACCGAGATTACGTTATGCCCTAACCCTAACCATATCGGTCCTACCGAGTTGCATGTCAGTCCCACCGAAAATCTCTAACGGTCACTAGGTTTACTATTTCGGTCGACCGAGTTTCTGATTCGGTCCCATCGAGATTGGTAAATGTGTGTAACGGTGGAATTTTGTGTGGAGCTATATATACCCCTCACCTCCTTCTCATCGAGAGAGAGCCATCAGAACACATTACAACTTCCAACTATATGTTCTGAGAGAGAACCACCTACTCATGTGTTGAGGCCAAGATATTCCATTCCTACCACATGAATCTTGATCTCTAGCCTTCCCCAAGTTGCTTTCCACTCAAATCTTCTTTCCACCAAATCCAAATCCTGTGAGAGAAGTTGAGTGTTGGGGAGACTATCATTTGAAGCACAAGAGCAAGGAGTTCATCATCAACACACCATTTGTTACTTCTTGGAGAGTGGTGTCTCCTAGATTGGCTAGGTGTCACTTGGGAGCCTCCGACAAGATTGTGGAGTTGAACCAAGGAGTTTGTAAGGGCAAGGAGATCGCCTACTTCGTGAAGATCTACCGCTAGTGAGGCAAGTCCTTCGTGGGCGATGGCCATGGTGGGATAGACAAGGTTGCTTCTTCGTGGACCCTTCGTGGGTGGAGCCCTCCGTGGACTCGCGCAACCGTTACCCTTCGTGGGTTGAAGTCTCCATCAACGTGGATGTAGGATAGCACCACCTATCCGAACCACGGGAAAAACATCCGTGTCTCCAATTGCGTTTGAATTCTCCAAACCCTTCCCCTTACATTCTTGCAAGTTGCATGCTTTATATTCCGCTGCTCATATACTCTTTGCATGCTTGCTTGAATATGTATTGTGTATGTTGAAATTGTGCCTAAAACTCCACTTAAACCGAAAAAGATTAAAAATTGCAACTTTAGCACTGAGTGTCTAATCACCCCCCCTCTAGACACATCTACTTCAATTCCTTTACTTGTGCCGGTGCTTTACCTTCTATGGGTAGTTCTATCCTTCATAGAACTAGTAGTCTTGCGGACGCTATTGCCATGCTTGTAGTTGAACTTGAAAGACAATTCATGCACATGCATCCTTGCATACAAAGGATTTTCCTAGAATTTTCTAATATTGAGCATTCTTCTGTTAAGCGTGCCGCTACTATCTTTTTGGCTCATGAGTTTAGATTCATAATAAAAGAGGCCAAAGAAATCTTTGCACATTATAGGGTGGACGCTTGCCGTCCTCCCATAGAGGCTATCCTCTTTGATCAAGAAGAAATAATGCGTTTTCAATCTCTAGACTATGTTGCTTTCAATGAAAATCTTAGAAAAAGGGTTCCTACCAATGTTTTAGTTGATAGAATTTCTGAACTTAATGATGATTTGGCTATTCGAAATAATGAACTAGGATATTCTCTTGAATATAGGCTCACAAAGTTCTGTCAAAAGAATGCTTATAATGATGAATTGGTTGTGCATTATGAAGGACCAAAGGAGGAACCTATACCTCCCAAGGTTGATCTTGGGGACTTTTGTCCCATTAAATTTAGCCCTTTTGATTACTTTTGCTTGCCTCAAAGAAAACTTGCTGCCGAACGTAGAGAATATGAAATGAGTTTTAATAATCTATCTTACTATTATGGCAATACCTAGATCTATCTTGCTTGTTATGCCTAGCTAGGGGCGTTAAACGATAGCGCTTGTTGGGAGGCAACCCAATTTTATTTTTATTCCTTGATTTTTGCTCCTGTTTAGTAATAAATAATTTATCTAGCCTCTGTTTTGGTTGTGTTTTTGTGTTTAATTAGTGTTTGTGCCAAGTAGAACCGTTGGGAAGACTTGGGGAAAGTCTTGTTACACTTGCTGTAAAAAACAGAAACTTTAGCGCTCATGAGAACTGCTGCCATTTTTATTTGGAAAGTGATATTTAGTTAATTATTTTTTCAGATGATTAATAGATAAATTCCTCACGTCCAGCAATTTATTTTAGAATTTTTGGGGTTCCAGATCTTGCGCTAGCTACAGATTACTACAGACTGTTCTGTTTTTGACAGATTCTGTTTTTCGTGTGTTGTTTGCTTATTTTGATGAATCTATGGCTAGTAAAATAGTTTATAAACCATAGAGAAGTTGGAATACAGTAGGTTTAACACCATATAAATAAAGAATGAGTTCATTACAGTACCTTGAAGTGGTCTTTTGTTTTCTTTCGCTAACGGAGCTCACGAGATTTTCTACTTTAAGTTTTGTGTTGTGAAGTTTTCAAGTTTTGGGTAAAGATTTGATGGATTATGGAACAAGGAGTGGCAAAGACCTAAGCTTGGGGATGCCCATGGAACCCCCAAGATAATCTAAGGACACCTAAAAGCCAAAGCTTGGGGATGCCCCGGAAGGCATCCCCTCTTTCGTCTACTTCTATCGGTAACTTTACTTGGAGCTATATTTTTATTCGCCACATGATATGTGTTTTGCTTGGAGCGTCTTGTATGATTTGAGTCTTTACTTTTTAGTTTACCACAATCATCCTTGCTGTACACACCTTTTGAGAGAGCCATACATGATTTGGAATTTGTTAGAATACTCTATGTGCTTCGCTTATATCTTTTGAGTTATATAGTTTTGCTCTAGTACTTCACTTATATCTTTTAGAGCACGGTGGTGGATTTGTTTTATAGAAACTATTGATCTCTCATGCTTCACTTAGATTATTTTGAGAGTCTTAAATAGCATGGTAATTTGCTTAAAATCCTAATATGCTTGGTATACAAGATTAATAATAAAACTTTCTTATGAGTGTGTTGAATACTATGAGAAGTTTTATACTTGATAACCGTTCTGAGATATGGAGATGGTGATATTAGAGTCATGCTAGTTTAGTAGTTGTGAATTTGAGAAATACTTGTGTTGAAGTTTGTGATTCCCATAGCATGCATGTATGGTGAACCATTATGTGATGAAGTCGGAGCATGATTTATTTATTGATTGTCTTCCTTATGAGTGGCGGTCGGGGACGAGCGATGGTCTTTTCCTACCAATCTAATCCCCCTAGGAGCATGCGTCGTAATACTTTGCTTTGATAACTTGTAGATTTTTGCAATATAGTATATGAGTTCTTTATGACTTAATGTTGAAGTCCACATGGATTAATACACTCTCACCCTCCACCATTGCTAGCCTCTCTAATACCGCGCACCTTTCACCGGTATCATACACCCACCATATACCTTCCTCAAAACAGCCACCATACCTACCTACTATGGCATTTCCATAGCTATTCTGAGATATATTTTCATGCAACTTTCCACCGTTCTGTTTATCATGACACACTCCATCATTGTCATATTGCTTAGCATGATCATGTATTTGACATCATATTTGTGGCAAAGCTACCATTCATAATTCTTTCATACATGTCACTCATGAGTCATTGCATATCCCGGTACACCGCCGGAGGCATTCACATAGAGTCTTATTTTGTTCTAAGTATCGAGTTGTAATTGTTGAGTTGTAAGAAAAATAAAAGGGTGATGATCATCATTATTAGATCATTGTCCCAGTGAGGAAAGAATGATGGATACTATGATTCCCCCACAAGTCGGGATGAGACTCCGGACGAAAAATAAAAAAAAGGAAAAAAGAGGCCAAAAAAAGAAGGCCCAAAAAATGAGAGAAAAAGAGAGAAGGGACAATGTTACTATCCTTTTTCCACACTTGTGCTTCAAAGTAGCACCATGTTCTTCATATAGAGAGTCTCATCATTTGTACTTCATATACTAGTGGGAATTTTTCATTATAGAACTTGGCTTGTATATTCCAATGATGGGCTTCCTCAAAATGCCCTAGGTCTTCATGAGCAAGCAAGTTGGATGCACACCCACTTAGTTTCTTTTGTTGAGACTTTCATAATACTTATAGCTCTAGTGCATCCGTTGCATGGCAATCCCTACTCACTCACATTGATATCTATTGATGGGCATCTCCATAGCCCGTTGATACGCCTAGTCGATGTGAGACTATCTTCTCTTTTTTGTCTTCTCCACAACCACCATTCTATTCCACCTATAGTGCTATCCATGGCTCACGCTCATGTATTGCGTGAAGATTGAAAAAGTTTTGAGAATGTCAAAAGTATGAAACAATTGGTTGGCTTGTCATTGGGGTTGTGCATGATTTAAATATTTTGTGTGGTGAAGATAGAGCATAGCCAGACTATATGATTTTGTAGGGATAACTTTCTTTAGCCATGTTATTTTGAGAAGACATAATTGCTTTGTTAGTATGCTTGAAGTATTATTATTTTTATGTCAATATGAACTTTTGTCTTGAATCTTTCGGATCTGAATATTCATACCACAATTAAAAGAATTACATTAAATTATGGCCAAGTAGCACTCCGCATCAAAAATTCTGTTTTTATCATTTTTACCTACTCGAGGACAAGCAGGAAATTAAGCTTGGGGATGCTTGATACGTCTGAAGGAGATATGCCCTAGAGGCAATAATAATGTTATTATTTTACTTCCTTATATCATGATAAATGTTTATTATTCATGCTAGAATTGTATTATTCGGAAACATAATACATGTGTGAATACATAGACAAACCAAACGTCAGTAGTATGCCTCTACTTGACTAGCTCGTTAATCGAAGATGCTTATGTTTCCTATGACTATGAGATTATGCAACTCCCGTTTACTGGAGGAACACTTTGTGTGCTACCAAACGTCACAACGTAACTGGGTGATTATAAAGGAGCTCTACAGGTGTCTCCAAAGGTACATGTTGGGTTGGCGTATTTCGAGATTAGGATTTGTCACTCCGATTGTCGGAGAGGTATCTCTGGGCCCTCTCGGTAATGCACATCACTTAAGCCTTGCAAGCATTGCAACTAATGAGTTAGTTGCAGGATGATGTATTACAGAACAAGTAAAGAGACTTGCCGGTAACGAGATTGAACTAGGTATTGAGATACCGATGATCGAATCTCGGGCAAGTAACATACCGATGACAAAGGGAACGACGTATGTTGTTTTGCGGTCTGACCGATAAAGATCTTCGTATAATATGTAGGAACCCATATGAGCATCCAGGTTCCGCTATTGGTTATTGACCAGAGACGTGTCTCGGTCATGTCTACATTGTTCTCGAACCCGTAGGGTCCGCACGCTTAAGGTTTCGATGATAGTTATATTATGAGTTTATGAGTTTTGATGTACCGAAGTTAGTTTGGAGTCCCGGATGTGATCACGGACATGATGAGGAGTCTCAAAATGGTCGAGACATAAACATTGATATATTGGACGGCTATATTCGGACACCGGAAGTGTTCCGGGTTGATTTCAGAGAACGAGAGCCGAGGTTTACCAGAACCCCCGGGAGAAGTAATGGGCCATATGGGCCTAGTGAGAGAGAGAGAGGGCAGCCAAAGGTGGGCGCGCGCCTCCTCCCCCCTGGTCCGAATGGACTAGGAGAGGGGGCGGCGCCCCCCTTTCCTCTCTTCCCCATTCCCTTCCCCCTCCTAGTAGGAGTTACTCCTACTAGGAGGAGGCTCCTCCTTGGTGCGCCTATAGGGCCGGCCAGCCTCCTCCCCTTGCTCCTTTATATACAGGGACAGGGGGCACCCCTAGACATACAAGTTGATCCACGTGATCGTTTTCTTAGCCGTGTGCGGTGCCCCCCTCCACCATAATCCTCGATAATATTGTAGCGGTGCTTAGGTGAAGCCCTGCGACGGTATAACATCAATATCGTCACCATGCCGTCGTGCTGACGGAACTCTTCCCCGACACTTTGCTGGATCGGAGTCCGGGGATCGTCATCGAGCTGAACGTGTGCTAAAACTCGGAGGTGCCGTAGTTTTGGTGCTTGATCGGTTGGGCCGTGAAGACGTACGGCTACATCAACCGCGTTGTCATAACGCTTCCACTGTCGGTCTACGAGGGTATGTAGACTACACTCTCCCCTCTCGTTGCTATGCATCACCATGATCTTGTGTGTGCGTAGGAAAATTTGGAAATTACTACGTTCCCCAAAAGTGGCATCCGAGCCTAGGTTTTATGTGTTGATGTTGTCCACGAGTAGAACACAAGTGAGTTGTGGGCTATATAAGTCATACTGTTTACCAGCATATCATACTTTGGTTCGGCGGTATTGTTGGATGAAGCAGCCCGGACCGACATTACGTGTACGCTTACGCGAGACTGGTTCTACCGACGTGCTTTGCACACAGATGGCTGGCGGGGGTCAGTTTCTCAACTTTAGTTGAACCAAGTGTGGCTACGCCCGGTCCTTGCGAAGGTTAAAACAGCACCAACTTGACAAACTATCGTTGTGGTTTTGATGCGTAGGTAAGATTGGTTCTTGCTTAAGCCCGTAGCAGCCACGTAAAACTTGCAACAACAAAGTAGAGGACGTCTAACTTGTTTTTGCAGGGCATGTTGTGATGTGATATGGTCAAGAAATGATGCTAAATTTTATTGTATGAGATGATCATGTTTTGTAACCGAGTTATCGGCAACTGGCAGGAGCCATATGGTTGTCGCTTTATTGTATGCAATGCAATTACGCTGTAATGCTTTACTTTATCACTAAGCGGTAGCGATAGTCGTGGAAGCATAAGATTGGCGAGACGACAACGATGCTACGATGGAGATCAAGGTGTCGCGCCGGTGACGATGGTGATCACGACGGTGCTTCGAAGATGGAGATCACAAGCACAAGATGATGATGGCCATATCATATCACTTATATTGATTGCATGTGATGTTTATCTTTTATGCATCTTATCTTGCTTTGATTGACGGTAGCATTATAAGATGATCTCTCACTAAATTATCAAGAAGTGTTCTCCCTGAGTATGCACCGTTGCGAAAGTTCTTCGTGCTGAGACACCACGTGATGATCGGGTGTGATAGGCTCTACGTTCAAATACAACGGGTGCAAAACAGTTGCACACGCAGAATACTCAGGTTATACTTGACGAGCCAAGCATATACAGATATGGCCTCGGAACACGGAGACCGAAAGGTCGAGCGTGAATCATATAGTAGATATGATCAACATAGTGATGTTCACCATTGAAACTACTCCATCTCACGTGATGATCGGACATGGTTTAGTTGATTTGGATCACGTAATCACTTAGAGGATTAGAGGGATGTCTATCTAAGTGGGAGTTCTTTAGTAATATGATTAATTGAACCTAAATTTATCATGAACTTAGTACCTGATAGTATCTTGCTTGTTATGTTTGATTGTAGATAGATGGCCCGTGCTGTTGTTCCGTTGAATTTTAATGCGTTCCTTGAGAAAGCAAAGTTGAAAGATGATGGTAGCAATTACACGGACTGGGTCCGTAACTTGAGGATTATCCTCATTGCTGCACAGAAGAATTACGTCCTGGAAGCACCGCTGGGTGCCAGGCCTGCTGCTGGAGCAACACCAGATGTTATGAACGTCTGGCAGAGCAAAGCTGATGACTACTCGATAGTTCAGTGTGCCATGCTTTACGGCTTAGAATCGGGACTTCAACGACGTTTTGAACGTCATGGAGCATATGAGATGTTCCAGGAGTTGAAGTTAATATTTCAAGCAAATGCCCGGATTGAGAGATATGAAGTCTCCAATAAGTTCTATAGCTGCAAGATGGAGGAGAACAGTTCTGTCAGTGAGCATATACTCAAAATGTCTGGGTATAATAATCACTTGATTCAATTGGGAGTTAATCTTCCAGATGATTGCGTCATTGACAGAATTCTCCAATCACTCACCAAGCTACAAGAGTTTCGTGATGAACTATAATATGCAAGGGATGATAAACTATTCCCGAGCTCTTCGCAATGCTGAAAGCTGCGGAGGTAGAAATCAAGAAGGAGCATCAAGTGTTGATGGTCAACAAGACCACTAGTTTCAAGAAAAAGGGCAAAGGGAAGAAGAAGGGGAACTTCAAAAAGACAGCAAGCAAGTTGCTGCTCAAGAGAAGAAACCCAAATCCTGGACCTAAGCCTGAAACTGAGTGCTTCTACGCAAGCAGACTGGTCACTGGAAGCGGAACTGCCCCAA
The DNA here is from genome assembly GCF_003073215.2 of Triticum urartu. Lineage (NCBI taxonomy): Eukaryota > Viridiplantae > Streptophyta > Magnoliopsida > Poales > Poaceae > Triticum > Triticum urartu. The sequence goes on from NC_053022.1 coordinate 583,558,341, forward strand.
GTATTTGGCGGATAAGAAGGATCGCAAGGTGAACAAAAGGTATATGTGATATACATGTTATTGATGTGTCCTTACTAATGCTCGCAGTAGCACCTGGGTATTGATACTGGTTCTGTGCTAATATTTGGCAACTCGAAACAGGACTACGGATTAAGCAACACTGGCCAAGGGCGAGGTGATGATGCGCGTGGGAAATGGTTCCAAAGTCGATGTGATCGCGGTCGGCACGCTACCTCTACATCTACCTTCGGGATTAATATTAGACCTAAATAATTGTTATTTGGTGCCAGCGTTGAGCATGAACATTATATCTGGATCTTGTTTGATGCGAGACGGTTATTCATTTAAATCAGAGAATAATGGTTGTTCTATTTATATGAGTAATATCTTTTATGGTCATGCACCCTTGAAGAGTGGTCTATTCTTATTGAATCTCGATAGTAGTAATACACATATTCATAATGTTGAAGCCAAAAGATGCAGAGTTGATAATGATAGTGCAACTTATTTGTGGCACTGCCGTTTAGGTCATATCGGTGTAAAGCGCATGAAGAAACTCCATACTGATGGACTTTTGGAACCACTTGATTATGAATCACTTGGTACTTGCGAACCGTGCCTCATGGGCAAGATGACTAAAACACCGTTCTCCGGTACTATGGAGAGAGCAACAGATTTGTTGGAAATCATACATACCGATGTATGTGGTCCGATGAATGTTGAGGCTCGTGGCGGATATCGTTATTTTCTCACCTTCACAGATGACTTAAGCAGATATGGGTATATCTACTTAATGAAACATAAGTCTGAAACATTTGAAAAGTTCAAAGAATTTCAGAGTGAAGTTGAAAATCATCGTAACAAGAAAATAAAATTCCTACGATCTGATCGTGGAGGAGAATATTTGAGTTACGAGTTTGGTGTACATTTGAAACAATGTGGAATAGTTTCGCAACTCACGCCACCCGGAACACCACAGCGTAATGGTGTGTCCGAACGTCGTAATCGTACTTTACTAGATATGGTGCGATCTATGATGTCTCTTACTGATTTACCGCTATCGTTTTGGGGATATGCTCTAGAGACGGCCGCATTCACGTTAAATAGGGCACCATCAAAATCCGTTGAGACGACGCCTTATGAACTGTTTGGCAAGAAACCAAAGTTGTCGTTTTTGAAAGTTTGGGGTGCGATGCTTATGTGAAAAAGCTTCAACCTGATAAGCTCGAACCCAAATCGGAGAAATGTGTCTTCATAGGATATCCAAAGGAAACTATTGGATACACCTTCTATCACAGATCCGAAGGCAAAACTTTTGTTGCTAAATTCGGAAACTTTCTAGAGAAGGAGTTTCTCTCGAAAGAAGTGAGTGGGAGGAAAGTAGAACTTGATGAGGTAACTGTACCTGCTCCATTATTGGAAAGTAGTACATCACAGAAACCAGTTTCTGTGACACCTACACCAATTAGTGAGGAAGCTAATGATGATGATCATGAAGCTTCAGAACAAGATACTACTGAACCTCGTAGATCAACCAGAGTAAGATCCGCACCAGAGTGGTACGGTAATCCTGTTCTGGAAGTCATGCTACTAGATCATGATGAACCTACGAACTATGGAGAAGCGATGGTGAGCCCAGATTCCGCAAAATGGCTTGAAGCCATGAAATCTGAGATGGGATCCATGTATGAGAACAAAGTATGGACTTTGGTTGACTTGCCCAATGATCGGCAAGCAATTGAGAATAAATGGATCTTTAAGAAGAAGACTGACGCTGACGGTAATGTTACTGTCTACAAAGCTCGACTTGTCGCAAAAGGTTTTCGACAAGTTCAAGGGATTGACTACGATGAGACCTTCTCACCCGTAGCGATGCTTAAGTCTGTCCGAATCATGTTAGCAATTGCCGCATTTTATGATATGAAATTTGGCAGATGGATGTCAAA
>NC_053022.1:583561286-583585237 GCF_003073215.2 Triticum urartu
CTTACTACTACTGCTTGTCTCTATGGCTTTGTCATTGTTGATGATTATTCAAGATATACTTGGGTGCATATAATCCTCTACAAGACTGAAGTGCAGGATGTCTTCAGACGCTTCGCCAGCCGAGCAATGAACAACTATGGCGCCAAGATAAAGCACATCAGAAGTGACAATGGCACTGAATTCAAGAACACTGGCCTAGATACATATCTTGATACCTTAGGCATCACACATGAATTCTCAGCTCCATACACGCCACAGTAGAATGGCGTCATTGAACGCAAGAACAGAACACTTATTGAGATGGCCCGAACGATGCTTGATGAATACAAGACTCCAAGAAAGTTCTGGCCTGAAGCCATTGATACTGCATGCCATATCATCAACCGTGTTTATATTCACAAGCTTCTGAACAAGACATCCTATGAGCTCCTTACTGGCAAGAAGCCAAATGTTAGTTACTTCAGAGTATTTGGCGCCAGGTGCTGGATCAAGGATCCACATCACACTTCAAAATTTGCACCAAAAGCACATGAGGGTTTTATGCTTGGATAAGGAAAGGATTCGCTCTCCTATAGAGTCTTCAACCTTTTTCACTATAAAGTGGTTGAAACAGTGGATGTGCGGTTTGATGAGACGAATGGCTCACAAAGAGAGCACCTGCCAAATGTGCTAGATGAAGTTCCATCAAGTGAATCAATCAAACTTATGGGAACTGGAGAAATCATACCGTCTGAAGCTCAGCCTGAAGAGGAACTTATCATCTCTGCACCTGATCAGCCTGAAGACAATCCCTCTAACGATGACAATGATCAGCAAGAGCAAAATCTTCGTCCTGTACATCCTCATGTTGCAAATGAAGTACAGATTGAGAGAATAATTGATAGCATCAATGCACCAGGTCCACTCACTCATTCAAGGGCAACACAGCTAGCTAATTTCTGTGGGCACTTCGCATTCGTCTCAATATCTGAACCCAAGAAAGTTGAAGAAGCCTTCATGGAACCTGAATGGATTCAAGCTATGCAAGAAGAGCTTCAATAGTGTGAGCTGAATAATGTATGGGAACTGGTTAAGCTTCCTGATCCTCGCAAGCACAATATAATAGGCACCAAATGGATATATCGCAACAAGCAAGATGAGCATGGTCAAGTTGTCAGAAACAAAGCTCGTCTCGTTGCTCAAGGATACACTTAAGTTGAAGGGATTGACTTCGATGAAACATTTGCTCCTGTGGCTAGACTTGAAGCCATACGCATAGTGCTGGCCTATGCAAATCATCATAACATACTTCTATATCAAATGGATGTGAAGAGCGCTTTTCTCAATGGCAAGATTGAAGAAGGAGTGTATGTTGCACAACCGCCTGGCTTTGAAGATCCAAAACATCCTGACATGGTGTACAAGCTCAACAAGGCACCATATGGCCTCAAACAAGCCCCTCGGGCTTGGTATGACACACTCAAATACTTCCTAAAGAGCAAAGGCTTCAAACCTGGTTCCCTCGACCCCACTCTCTTCACGAAGACATATGATGGTGAACTGTTTGTGTGCCAAATATATGTGGATGACATTATCTTCGGCTGCACCAATCAGAAATACAGTGAAGAGTTTGGATATATGATGCAAGAGCAATATCAGATGTCCATGATGGGTGAGCTGAAGTTCTTCCTTGGTCTTCAAATACGTCAGCAACGCAATGGCATCTTCATATCTCAAGAGAAGTACCTCAAAGATTGTCTGAAGAAGTTTGGTATGCAAGACTGCAAAGGCTTCATGACGCCAATGCCAGCCAAACATCATCTGGGTCCCGACGACAATGGTAAAGAGTTCGATCAAAAGGTATACCGCTCCATGATTGGTTCTTTACTTTATCTATGTGCATCTAGGCCAGATATTATGCTTAGTTTTTGCATGTGTGCTCGATTCCAAGCGGCACCAAAGGAATCGCATCACTTAGCTGTGAAGCGAATTCTTCGGTATTTGGCTTACACCCCAACACTAGGATTATGGTATCCAAAGGGCTCGGAGTTTGATCTGGTTGGATTCTCGGATGCTGATTATACTGGTGACAAGGTGGATCGCAAGTCTACATTAGGCACATGTCATTTTCTGGGACGATCACTTGTATGTTGGTCTTCAAAGAAGCAGAACTGTGTATCTCTCTCCACTGCTGAATCTGAATACATTGCTGCTGGATCTTGCTGCGCTCAGCTTCTATGGATGAACAAACACTCAAAGACTATGGCATTCATCTGAAGCAAGTGCCACTCTAATGCGACAATGAAAGCGCCATCAAGATTGCAACCAACCAGTTAGCACTCGAAGACAAAGCACATTGAAATTCGTCATCACTTTCTCAGAGATCATGTTGTGAAGGAAGATATTGATATCATACACGTCAACACTGAAGAGCAATTGGCAGATATCTTCACCAAGCCCTTGGATGAGAAGAGATTTTGCAAGTAACAGTGTGAGCTAAATATCTTGGAATCCTCAAATGTCCTGTGATTCAGGCACACATCCTAACACTTAGCATATTGATGACTTAGATGTGCAACACACGAAGTAAAGTATATCTTCAATCAATAAAGACATACATTCTAAGTGTGAATACATTAATGAGGAATTTGACTTCGGAGCGCCACGATAATTGTGCGCCGTGTCTGGGTCTGATACTTCCTATACGGTGGGTAACGCCACCACCAAATTCTTCTGTTTGAAGTGTTTCACCCATGCATTGCATTTGCTATGTCTTCACATTTGGTTTGGCTTCAATCTCCACATGTCTTCATGATTATCTTCACTATGTTGATTATAATATATATATATACTAGTGTTCTGTCCTCTACAGCATTCACTTATAGCTATGTCTTCTTGTTGAATCTTTTGAACTAAGTGAATGTGATCGGACCCTAACCTCTCTATGCTTTCTATCTCAAACTCTATCTCTCCAATCATATGCATTCTCTTGAAACTGTCGAATGTCTTCTCTGCGTCCTTGTCAGCAGAAGATACAGAGACAAACATTAAGTCGCTTTCAATGCTAATTCCTTCACCTGAAACCCGGAGAAGTGGGAACGACCACCCGACAATCCAGGAGTGCGTGGGAACGTGGAACAACCTCCGATATGTTGCATGATCCACATGTGTCCTTCAGATGTGAATCGCCAGGGGCACCTGTGTAATAACGTTGTCGTCCCTGTCCCTATAAATACACGCCTCACCACAGTCATTATCCTTTCTTCCACTCTCGCACAAACCCTAGTGCCACCACTAGCCCTCGACGCCGGCGACGAAGCGCTTAACTGCGGCGAACTCTCCGACGCCGTCTTCACGCCGGCCGCGGACATCCGTCTCTCCACGTCGCCGTAGGTGTCCTCCGTCGCCAAGTTAGGGCACGGACGATCGAACTGCTCGGCCTTCCTCCCACTCATCTAGTAGTTTTCGTGTGGTAAATAAAACTTCCTTTTTACGACCCCTTTGATCCTATAGATTCATCACTTTCTACCACAAGCAGTTTCTGTTCACACAAGTTGGATATATTTCATACTACATCTCATAATATGCCTAGTATGTTCACTTATGCTTCACAAAGTAGTTAGATTCGTACAAATCTGGAACCAACACTCTTATCTATGAGTGAATGTCTTCGCACGAGGTCAATATCTTCTAAACTGATTTATCTTCAAAATCTTCTGAGAATGCATTATGACCTCTTCCCCTTCCCTCGCACCTTAATGCTGTCACAGGTACATGTCCGTGGGAGAATCCCTTGGTTCTTATAGTCTGCATTCATTTGCAGAATTCTTACAGCATCATATAAATTCTCCCGAAGCCAATTCCTATTTGTCCAGCAAGCGAAAACCTTTGAACATATTGAAGCGATTCAGTTTAAAGTTCATGGCTGCAGAGAAATCAGTAAGGAAGGGTGGCAGAAAGTGTCGAGGTGAAACATCAAGAGATCTGCCCGATGACCTCTCAGAGCTATACAAGACAGATCCAGAAGAGAATTACAATCAGCGCAAGACACGAACCTCGAATGGAACATCCGACCTCAATTGCAGAACAACATTATGTTCAAAGTAAGTGGCAGAACGAGACGGCGTGCAGCCTTTACAGTGACGATGTTGTGCACATCAACAGGTCTGATGCCCATGTCGTGAGGTAGACGACTCGGAGCAGGACGCACGCAAATCAGGTTACGTAGCTACGCAAGCTAGGCTCCATAGTGATCAGCGGATGATCGCCTGACATCCAGCTGATGGGAGCGATGTTCTGTCTACATTCGTGTTTCACGCGCTCAGGATGCGTTCCGATGGACCTTAGCGAGCGCCTGGGGCGCGGATGCCGAAACACCATCGTCAATATGCCACATAGCGCATGCCTCCGCTGATCGACCAAATCTGTTTCATCTGTCGCAGCTGAGAACATGGTCCACAGTATGCCTCCACAAGAATCATACAACGTAATGCAGACACGAGAAGTCATCTGGACACCTACGACTTCATGAACGAGCCTGGTCCTCTGCTCCCGTGCTGTGCCATCCTCGCCCGACCACGCGCGTTGAATCGTAGGCTTCTTGGTCGACCTTCCAGAGAAGCGCCCTGGAATGGGGTCTATGCCATCTCCCGTTCTAGATGCATTGTGTAGCAGCGACGCACGTCGCTCGTCTCGGATCCCTGAGGCTATCAGTGATGACGCATCGTTCGAAAGTATCACTGATCGAAGGCTGGCTTGCATCCTGCTCGCACACCCTGGCTCACAAGAACAACTTGAAGCCGTGCTTTATACGCCCTGTCCTTCAGCTTACCTGTATGAAATTCTCTGACGGGTCGAAGCCTACTGGTTCTCTAATTGTCATTCCCTCTAAACACCATGTGCTGTGCAATGTCATCTCTTGTTCGACGGTCATCCTCAGCCACCTTGTAGGCCTACATGTCAATGACCTGTACCTAATCTGCAATATCACAGTGTAGTAAGTCTAGATTGAATCCGGGCTCTCGTCCACGCCTATTTGCGGGAACGACGCCGTCCGCCGGTCCCTCTCGGCACGTCCGCAAGGCACATGTGTTATCCCAGCAACTAAACATGGCGCTGCTAGTTGTTGTATTAGCGCAAGCAGACGCCATATGATGTGCTCTCTCTAGCGTATGAATGGAATCGATCTGATGCACGATGCATGCTCATCACACTGTAGAGCTATGCGGTATGCCAGAGTAACGAGATGAACAGACCATGAAGTCTTTTATATTGCATTTGTATCCTCTATTCTTTTGAGATGTGGCAATCACTGCACACACAACTTCCCACTGTCGATGGTGAGATTTGTACCACCCAACACCCCTCAGCCCTTTCGACCCGATCCTGCCATACTCTTCTGCGAACTTGGTCCTCAGTGCGCGCTATATCCCATCGCTTGCGATTCTGCATGGGCAAGGGTTCAGAGGTACGTTAGATAGTTCTATCATGCATTCCAGACGATCGTGAACTGAAGCAGAACAATATTATCGAACTTGCAGAAAGCGCATAGATGTTCAAGACTCGCGAGACAGAGCGCTCACTATGCGTGCAAGAGGTCAAATCGTCGTAAGATCGAAGCTTGTGGCGACGGAGCTATGTCAGCCTTACATCAAGAAGTCGATATGAAGAACGCTCTGTCAAGGCTAGCAGTAAGACTCGCTGACACGATAGAGCGACAGGAGATGTGTGGTGCATAGCACTTACATGAGCTCGCTTGGAGTAAGGCGTACAGTCGCTTGCGGTTCGTGCTCCTCGCCATCCGAACACCATGATGACTGGCTTTGCCAATTGAAGACAGAAGAGCCAGCTGTGGGGCGAACCCTCCGAGCCCAAGGCAGGACTGAGCAGATCTTGTGTCTCCGCAGCCCCAGCCAGCATGCACTGGCGACTCTGAGCACCACAGTGTCAGTTAACCAGCTTCAGAACTGAGAAGACGAGGCTGCTGCAAGTCAGCGGTGAGGAAGAGAGAAACATGCGTGATATGCCTCTTCTGTGGCTGCGTCCCTCGCACAGAGAAGCAGGTCGGCCAAAGGACTGCGAAGCGAGATGAGTTCTGCGTCCCCACCTGCCGTGCAGGCTTTGTATCGCTACTGCCATGGTCCGACGTCTCAGTGGCGACGCTCTCTGTGCTCGGACACATCTCATGTGCCAGGCTGAGTACTGCTCCAGTGATGCACTACTTGAAGCTTCACTGTGTAAGCTCGAAGACATCGGCCAGTTAGTTGTGAGTCCGCAGGCCTCGGCGTTGTATATGAAGACGCATTGGTCATCATGACATGTTGAAGATTATTGTTGTTCTTCCCTAGGGATCGCAAGCTACTCGTGTATGTATCTCACGCCTGTGTCTTACACACAGCGCACTCATACAGCAGAATGTTCTCCTTTTGACTGCCAATTGTCCCTCAGTGTGCATTCGTACTAGTGATATTGGGGCTGATGCATCAGCCAAATCAAATACGTTCATCCACCACTACCGGCGTCAACGACAGAAGCGCACACTCGAGCTGTCGACGGCGTAGTCTTCTAGAGGCCAGCAGTCCATACGCCAGAGCTTCGCAAAGGACCAAAGGTCTTCAAGTCCCTACTTTATCGACGCGCTTGGCACCAGAACGGAGAATGTGCCTCACCAAACCAATCTGTATGCCGTACAAGTGTTTCACAAGATGCCACCACATGCTGACTGCGTTTGAGATGTCTCGATGTGCGGAGGCTGAAAGCGCTGTCGCTCAGACACTGCGGCTGCTTGATCCAGCCACGACACATCAAGTACGGAAGAAGCCGTGTTCCCTACTCCCCCACTAGCGTGAACGACCGCATGTTATCGGTCGCACCAGACGAACGCTGGCAGCGACACCTCCAACATCATCAACGTGTGAGGCCACATGCGCATGAATCGGAGTCAGCTATCTGCCTTCACCCAAACGAATGTGAAGCCACAGGCAACATCAGTCAACTGGGATGAAGCAAAGTGTATGGTAGCACCGCGCCCGCCAAGTGCCAACTGAAGTCATTGAACCTATATGACTCTACACCACTTGTGCTCCAAGCCTCTGCTTGTGCAGATCGTGGCATCATGTACCATCCTGTGTGTGTGACCATGCCTAAGATTGCACGCTGACTAGTTGGTCTCACTGGTTGAACGCCTCAATTGTATGTCAGCAATGGCTTCAGCCACGGACAGTCAGGTACCGATGAAGGCTCATGTCGCAAGGGTAGACAGCGTTCTCGCAATCTGGACAGATCTACCGAGTCCGGTTGGTACAATGCGCTCGACAACAGGCCGTTATCTCTGTGCGAGAGGCTAAGTAACTCCGCTGTGTTCGCGGAAAGAGTATCTTCGTTCTGCGTGAATCGTGGTATCAGTGCAGTTCCTATCACGCAGCAAGTTGATGACTGCTTATACATTATGCGATACACATAGAGAGGTTCTTTGATATGCAAGCATCGACACCAACAGAGACGTGTACGCGACTGGTGACGTAGAGATACGAGATCTCGATCATTACGTCACCAGTACACCGTCCATGCATTGACATGGGAAAAGAACAGACTTCTATTGTATCCATAATGTATGCAGTACATCTACTTGCTGCGTGATAGGCTCGCATGATACCCGATTCACGCTAGAGAAGTATCTTCTCTCGCAGAACACAGCGGGTTACTTAGCCTATCTCGCACGAGAAACGGCCTGTTGTCGAGCGATTGTACCATTACCGGACGGTGATCTGTCCAGATTGCTGGGAGTGAACGCTGGGTCTATTCGCGCATGAGCGCTTCATGTACCTGATGTGGCCTGTGGCTGCTTAAGCCATGCATGAATAAACTTGAGGCAGTTCAAGACAGTAGACCAACTACCGCTGCTAATCTTAGAGAGCATGGCAGGATGTGTACTGCCGACGTTGCACAGCAGAGGCTTGAGCACAAGTGGTGTAGATTATAGGTTCAGGAATGACTTCTGGGCAATTCGGCGGCAGCCTGCGTGTGCTACCTGATATGGCACTACGTTGCTTCATCCCATGATGATGTATGGTGGCTTCACTTCGTCGGTTGGGTGAAGGCAGATATGACCTCTCTCATTTGGCTCACACTTGATGATGTTGGAGGTGTCGCTTGCAGGCTTCGTTCTGGTCGACGATACACACTTCTTCAGCTAGTGGGGGAGTAGGGAAACGCTTCTTTCCAGTTGCTCTCTTCACCTTGTGTGTCGTGGCTGGATGCAGCGCATGTCTGTAATCAGCGCTTTCAGCCTCCGCACATCGAGCGAAACATCTCACAGTATGTGTAGTGGCCTTGTGAAAACTTGTACGTGCATACAGATTGGTTTGGTTGCACTTCTCCTCTGGATTGCCCGCGTCGATAAGTAGGGACTTGAGACCTTTGGGGTCCTTTGCGAAGCTCGCTGTCGTATGGACTGCTGGTGACCTCTAGAAGCTACTGCCGTCTGAATCAGCTCGCTCCTTCTGTCTCTTTGCCGGTTTGGTGGTGGATGAACGTATGTTTGTTAGGCTGTGCATCCCGCCCCATTCGGAATGCATCACTGAGGGCAACTTTGGCAGTCAAAGGAGACCATTCTGCTGAATGAGTTCGCTGTGTGTACAGCACTATGCCGCGAGCATACACGAGTTGTCTGCGATCCCTAGGAAGAACAACAATAATCTTCAACATGTCATGATGACCAATGCGTCTTTCAGCTATCGCCGCCTGCGGATTCAACTCGTGCGCATAATTGTCTTCGAGCTTCAAGTGAAGCTTGGGGTAGGCATCCACTGGAGCCAGACTCAGCTCTCTGTGCACCTATGAATTGCAGCCGCGTCGCCAGGACCCGCCGACCATGGAGAATAGCGATACAAAGAGGACCTGCACGCGGCTGTGACGCACCCGACTCTCTCTGCTTCGCAGATCTTCGCCCTTGCTTCTCTGTGAGGGACGCGCCATAGACCCGGCTCTACGCAGTTTCCGTCTTTCCTCCGCTCGACTTCAGCAGTCCTCGTGCTTCTTTCAGTTCTGAAGCAGGTTAACCTGCACCCTGTGGTGCTCGAGCCAGTGCATGCTGGCTGTTTGGCTGGGAGACTTACAAGGAGTTGCTTCCTGCCTTGGTGCTCTCCGGGGTTCCGGCCCCACATGCTAAGGCTCTTCTGTCTCTCATTCTTCCTGCCGCCATCCATCATGGTGTGTCGATCGCAGGAGCACGAACCGCACCTGTACGCCTTCTCCAAGCGCTCATGTAAGTGCCTCATGTGCCCACACATCTCCCTGTCCAGGTCTATCGTGTCAGCTCACTGCTAGCCTTCGCACGGCGTTCTTCATTCGGCTTCTTGATTGTAATCGGCTTCTTTTTGACAGCTCCGTCGCCACGCACACCGATTTCATCGACAGTACTTTCGACCCTCTTGCACGCATAGTTGGCCCTGTCTCGCAGTGTCTTGAAACTGATGCGCTTCTCAAAGTTCGATATATATCTGTTCTGCTTCAGTTATCGATCGTCGGAATGCATGAAGTCTACCTACTGCTTGCCCTAGCAGCAATCGCAAGCACGTCATGGGCAACGCGCGCACTGAGCGCACCATTCGCGAGAGTATGTGGCAGATCTCGCTCCAAAGGCTGATGTTGGGTCGGTCCAAACACCTTATCGACATGGGTAACGTTGTGTGTGATTGCACACTCTCAAAGAATAGAGGATACAAATCTATAAAACGGAGCCACTGCTGTCGTCATTCTCGTCTCCCTCTCATCGACCCTCGCAATTCGCTCTCTACAAGAGCATGCATCTGCACAGATCGTTCCATTCATACGCTGAGAAGCACATCATAGTGGCGTCTGCTTGCGCTATGATACAGCGAGCAACTAGCAGTCGCCTATGTTATCTTAGTTGCTGGTTGTGCCTTGCCGGACGTGCAACGATGGGGAGGCGTTGACCTCGTTCCAATACGAGGGTCGAGAGTCATCCCGCCCGGATTCAATCTTCAGACTTACTACACTGTGATTCTGCAGATTAGGTAAGGTCATTAGCAGTCTAGGCCTCAGGCCGTTTTTGGCGAGGATCTTTTCGTCGAGGGGACATTAGCCAGCGCCCAGCGGAGGTGTTTAGAGGGGACGAGAGTAGGCTTCGTCCTCGTCAGGTTTCATTACACGGTAATGTGGGACAGTGCGCAGAGCCGGCTTCACAAGTCTTGTGAGGGTGTGCGACTAGGTTTTCATTGCAAGCTCATAGCCTTGATCAGTGTCCTTTCGAATCATGCGTATCACTGATAGCCTGGGATCCGAGACTCCGGGGGGTGGCTTACAATGTACGGAGCGACGGGAGATGGTCTCTCTCACCATTAGAGGCGCTTACTCTGAATTCTGGTCGCGAGAGAATGCCTACATTAACGCATCGCAGTTCGGGGATGGGGACAGGCACGGGAGTCAGAGGACCAGGGTTTGAAGGTCGTAGGTGTCCATTGTGATGACTTCTCGTGTCTGCATTACGTTGGCGGCTTTGATCTTGTGGTCTAATACTGTGGACCATGTTCTCACTGATTTCTACGATGAAACAGATTCTGTGCTATTGTCATCAGCGGGGATGCGCTATGTATATTGACGATGGTGTTTCGGAGTTGTCCGCGCCCCAGGCGCTCGCTAGGTCCATCGAACGTCATCCTGACGCAATAGCGAATGGGTCGAGACAGAGAGTCTGCTCGGGGTACCACGTCGCTGGATGCCTCGGCGATCATCTCCGCTGATCGTACCTTATGGTTTGGGAGCACCTCTTCTGTAGCTACGTAGACTGTCTCCTTGCGCCTGCGTCACGGCTCCTTGAGTCGTCTATTTGGTGCCTCAGCACTCAATCCCTGTTGATGTGCACAACATCGTGGGACTACTGTAAAGGCGCACGCCGATTGTTCTGCCATACAACATAAGTGTTGTTCTGATTGAGGTCTTCCATTTCGAGGATTCGTGTCTTGCGCTGATTGTAATTCTCTTCTGGATCTGTCTTGTATAGCTCTGAGAGGTCATCGGGCAGATCTCTTGATGTTTCACCTCGACACTTTCTGCCACCCTTCCTTACTGATTTCTCTGCAGCCATGAACTTTAAACTGAATCGCTTCAATATGTTCAAAGGTTTTCGCTTGCTGGACAAATAGGAATTGGCTTCGGGAGAATTTATATGATGCTGTAAGAATTCTGCAAATGAATGCAGACTATAAGAACCAAGGGATTCTCCCACGGACATGTACCTGTGACAGCATTAAGGTGCGAGGGAAGGGGAAGAGGTCATATGCATTCTCAGAAGATTTTGAAGATAAATCAGTTTAGAAGATATTGACCTCCGTGCGAAGACATTCACTCATAGATAAAGGTTGGTTCCAGATTTGTACGAATCTAACTACTTTGTGAAGCATAAGTGAACATACTAGGCATATTATGAGATGTAGTATGAAATATATCCAACTTGTGTGAACAGAAACTTCTTGTGGTAGAAAGTGATGAATCTATAGGATCAAAGGGGCCGTAAAAAGGAAGTTTTATTTACCACACAAAGTACTACTAGATGAGTGGGAGAGAAGGCCGAGCAGTTCGATCGTCCGTGCCCTAACTTGGCGACGGAGGACACCTACGGCGACTGTGGAGAGACGGATGCCCCCGGCCGGCGTGAAGACGGCGTCGGAGAGTTCGCGGCAGTTAAGCGCTTCGTCGCCGGCGTCGAGGGCTAGTGGTGGCACTAGGGTTTGTGCGAGAGTGGAAGAAAGGTTAATGACTGTGGTGAGGCGTGTATTTATAGGGACAGGGACGACACAGTGTTATTACACAGGTGCCCCTGGCGATTCACATCTGAAGGACACGTGGCCATCATGCAACATATCGGAGGTTGTTCCACGTTCCCACACATGCCTGGATTGTCGGGTGGTCGTTCCCACTTCTCCGGGTTTCAGGTGAGGAATTAGCATTGAAAGCGACTTAATGTTTGTCTCTGTATCTTCTGCTGACAAGGACGCAGAGAAGACATTCGACAGTTTCAAGAGAATGCATATGACTTGGAGAGATAGAGTTTGAGATAGAAAGCATAGAGAGGTTAGGGTCCGATCACATTCACTTAGTTCAAAAGATTCAACAAGAAGACATAGCTATAAATGAATATTGTAGAGGACAGAACACTAGTATATATATAATCAACATAGTGAAGATAATCATGAAGACATGGTTGAGATTGAAGCCAAACCAAATGTGAAGACATAGCAAATGTCAAGCATGGGTGAAACACTTCAAACAGAAGAATTTGGTGGTGGCGTTACCCACCGTATAGGAAGTGTTAGACCCAGACACGGCGCACAATTATCGTGGCGCTCCGAAGTCAAATTCCACATTAATGTATTCACACTTAGAATGTATGTCTTATTGATTGAAGATATACTTTACTTCGTGTGTTGCACATCTAAGTCATCAATATGCATAAGTGTTAGGATGTGTGCCTAATCACAGGACATTTGAGGATTCCAAGATATTTAGCTCACACATAACTTGCAAAACCTCTTCTCATCCAAGGGCTTGGTGAAGATATCTGCCAATTGCTCTTTAGTGTTGACGTGTATGATATCAATATCTTCCTTCACAACATGATCTCTGAGAAAGTGATGACGAATTTCAATGTGCTTTGTCTTCGAGTGCTAACTGAGTTGGTTGCAATCTTGATGGCGCTTTCATTGTCGCATTAGAGTGGCACTTGCTTCAGATGAATGCCATAGTCTTTGAGTGTTTGTTCATCCATAGAAGCTGAGCGCAGCAAGATCCAGCAGCAATGTATTCAGATTCAGCAGTGGAGAGAGATACACAGTTCTGCTTCTTTGAAGACCAACATACAAGTGATCGTCCCAGAAAATGACATGTGCCTAATGTAGACTTGCGATCCACCTTGTCACCAGTATAATCAGCATCCGAGAATCCAACCAGATCAAACTCCGAGCCCTTTGGATACCATAATCCTAGTGTTGGGGTGTAAGCCAAATACCGAAGAATTCGCTTCACAGCTAAGTGATGCGATTCCTTTGGTGCCGCTTGGAATCGAGCACACATGCAAAAACTAAGCATAATATCTGGCCTAGATGCACATAGATAAAGTAAAGAACCAATCATGGAGCGGTATACCTTTTGATCGAACTCTTTACCATTGTCGTCGGGACCCAGATGATGTTTGGCTGGCATTGGCGTCATGAAGCCTTTGCAGTCTTGCATACCAAACTTCTTCAGACAATCTTTGAGGTACTTCTCTTGAGATATGAAGATGCCATTGCGTTGCTGACGTATTTGAAGACCAAGGAAGAACTTCAGCTCACCCATCATGGACATCTGATATTGCTCTTGCATCATATATCCAAACTCTTCACTGTATTTCTGATTGGTGCAGCCGAAGATAATGTCATCCACATATATTTGGCACACAAACAGTTCACCATCATATGTCTTCGTGAAGAGAGTGGGGTCGAGGGAACCAGGTTTGAAGCCTTTGCTCTTTAGGAAGTATTTGAGTGTGTCATACCAAGCCCGAGGGGCTTGTTTGAGGCCATATGGTGCCTTGTTGAGCTTGTACACCATGTCAGGATGTTTTGGATCTTCAAAGCCAGGCGGTTGTGCAACATACACTCCTTCTTCAATCTTGCCATTGAGAAAAGCGCTCTTCACATCCATTTGATATAGAAGTATGTTATGATGATTTGCATAGGCCAGCACTATGCGTATGGCTTCAAGTCTAGCCACAGGAGCAAATGTTTCATCGAAGTCAATCCCTTCAACTTAAGTGTATCCTTGAGCAACGAGACGAGCTTTGTTTCTGACAACTTGACCATGCTCATCTTGCTTGTTGCGATATATCCATTTGGTGCCTATTATATTGTGCTTGCGAGGATCAGGAAGCTTAACCAGTTCCCATACATTATTCAGCTCACACTATTGAAGCTCTTCTTGCATAGCTTGAATCCATTCAGGTTCCATGAAGGCTTCTTCAACTTTCTTGGGTTCAGATATTGAGACGAATGCGAAGTGCCCACAGAAATTAGCTAGCTGTGTTGCCCTTGAATGAGTGAGTGGACCTGGTGCATTGATGCTATCAATTATTCTCTCAATCTGTACTTCATTTGCAACATGAGGATGTACAGGACGAAGATTTTGCTCTTGCTGATCATTGTCATCGTTAGAGGGATTGTCTTCAGGCTGATCAGGTGCAGAGATGATAAGTTCCTCTTCAGGCTGAGCTTCAGACGGTATGATTTCTCCAGTTCCCATAAGTTTGATTGATTCACTTGATGGAACTTCATCTAGCACATTTGGCAGGTGCTCTCTTTGTGAGCCATTCGTCTCATCAAACCGCACATCCACTGTTTCAACCACTTTATAGTGAAAAAGGTTGAAGACTCTATAGGAGAGCGAATCCTTTCCTTATCCAAGCATAAAACCCTCATGTGCTTTTGGTGCAAATTTTGAAGTGTGATGTGGATCCTTGATCCAGCACCTGGCGCCAAATACTCTGAAGTAACTAACATTTGGCTTCTTGCCAGTAAGGAGCTCATAGGATGTCTTGTTCAGAAGCTTGTGAATATAAACACGGTTGATGATATGGCATGCAGTATCAATGGCTTCAGGCCAGAACTTTCTTGGAGTCTTGTATTCATCAAGCATCGTTCGGGCCATCTCAATAAGTGTTCTGTTCTTGCGTTCAATGACGCCATTCTACTGTGGCGTGTATGGAGCTGAGAATTCATGTGTGATGCCTAAGGTATCAAGATATGTATCTAGGCCAGTGTTCTTGAATTCAGTGCCATTGTCACTTCTGATGTGCTTTATCTTGGCGCCATAGTTGTTCATTGCTCGGCTGGCGAAGCGTCTGAAGACATCCTGCACTTCAGTCTTGTAGAGGATTATATGCACCCAAGTATATCTTGAATAATCATCAACAATGACAAAGCCATAGAGACAAGCAGTAGTAGTAAGAGTTGAGTAATGAGTGGGACCGAAAAGATCCATGTGGAGCAGTTCAAAGGGTTGAGTCGTTGTCATGATTGTCTGCGAGGGATGCTTGGCCCTCGTCATCTTTCCTGCTTCACAGGCACCGCATAAGTGATCCTTCTTGAACTTGACGCCCTCGATGCCTATGACATGATTCTTCCTTGCAAGGGTGTGGAGGTTCCTCATGCTAGCATGCCCTAGCCTTCGATGCCAGAGCCAGCATTCAGAAGCTTTTGCTAGAAGACATACTGCAAGTTGTGGTCCTGCTGAGAAATCTACCACGTACAAATCATCTTTCCGATACCCTTCAAACACTAGAGACTTGTCAGATTCCATTAGTACAAGGCAACGATATTTTCCAAACATCACAATCATGTTTAAATCGCAAAGCATTGAGACAGACATTAAGTTGAAACCAAGGGATTCAACAAGCATGACTTTATCCATGTGTTGATCCTTTGAGATTGCAACTCTACCTAGACCCAATACCTTGCTTTTACTAGTGTCAGCAAATGTGATGTGACTTTTGTCAGATGGACGTAAGGTTGAGTCCATGAGAAGGCTTCGCTTGCCAGTCATGTGATTGGTACACCCACTATCAATAATCCATTCTGAAGCAGCTGGTGTCGTACCCTATAGTGCAGTTAGGGGGATAGGCTTCATGAAGAGAATTGTGAAGCAAAAACATTTGACGAACCAGTGGATTATTAAAGCTTAGATCGAGATTAGGACTGATATGGCAAGTAGCAAGCGATTCAGGAACAAAGTACATAATAAGACCATTTGGGCATTTGATCTTGCACCCTACAAGATGTTTAAGGTCCCCAGCAATAGCGTCAGACGATTTTGGTTTTCTGCTGGAGACCTTTCCCTGCAAAAGAGAGTTAAGCTTTCTTAGTCACCCACATCTTCAAGGGTGGCTTTGAAGCAATGAGTCTAAGTGCAGCATCTGAGAACTTTGGCTTTGGAGCCCTAGCAAAAAGTCTTGCAGGTGGACAATAGTACTCATAAGAATAGGCATAATAGTTCTTGGTCTTATGAACATGGCGGTTCGATGAACCGCGCTCATATTCATAGGCCTGAGTATGGCTTCCCTGCAAAACATTTGCGTTAGTGCAACTAAGGTGAGTCCTATGTCTGTATGAAGCCTTTGGACCGTATGAAGCCCGTGGTCTGGGGTTTGTCTTCTTCACCTGTGGTGTCATGATGACATTCACAGGAAGATTCTCCAAACACCTTTTCTGCACCCAGATCTTCTTCATAGGCGGTCCATTCCTGCAGTTAGTACCAATATACCTGGCAAACACTTCACCATTCTGATTCTTAAACAGTTTATAGTTTGCATCAAAGGATTCATCAATAATAATGGGATTAGCACAAGTGAAGCCAGATAGGGTGGATGGATCTGCTGAAGGTTCCTTTGCAGCAACCCATGTGGTTTTGGGGTACTGCTCAGGTTTCCAGTAAGCGCCATCAGCATTCATTTTCCTTTCAAACCCAACACCCTCTTTCCTAGGGTTTCGGTTCAGGATCTGCCTTTTGAGGACATCACACAGTGTCTGATGCCCTTTGAGACTTTTGTACATCCCTGTTTCAAGCAGTGTCTTCAACCTAGCATTCTCATTAGCAATAGCAGTGGTATCCTCAGCAGAGGGGTTAGTTACCACATCAACAGTTGAAGATATTGCAATAGTAGCAGCAGTAGAACATTCAGCAACAGAAGTAGCTAGCGTTATCACGCTCAATGCATTTAAGACATGGTGGTTCAAATCCTTCGTGAGCTGAACTTATCTGTTTGGCGCGAAGTGACTCATTTTCCTTTTGAAGATCTTCATGAGCCGCTCTCAATTTCTCAAGATCTTGCTTCCTTTGAAGAAAATGATAGGAAAGCCTTTCATGAGTTGTTGAGAGCGTTTCATGACGACTTTCAAGTTCCTCATACTTAACGTGAAGATTTTTTATGTCTTCAATTAAGGACTGAGATCGAGTCATTTCAGCGCTTAACAGATCATCGCTTTTGTCTAACAGTTTTTGAATGTGTTCCATAGCTTTCTGTTGTTCAGTCGCAATTTTAGCAAGTGTTTTGTAGCTGGGTTTGGAACCACAATCAGAGTCATCGTCACTAGATGTTTGATGGTGAGTAGTGCATGTGTTTATCTTGGCACCGCGTGCCATGAAGCAGTAGGAAGGAGTGGAGTAGTCCTTGTCATTTGCATCGGTGTCGGTGATGAAGTCATTGTCTTCAGTGTTGAAGATGGACTTGGCAACGTATGCTGTAGCCAGACTCGCAACGCCAGAATCGGACTCCTCCTCAGACTCCATCTCCGCCTCCTCGGAATCAGACTCCTCCTCAGAATCCATTTCCTTGCCAACAAACGCACGTGCCTTGCCAGATGAGCTCTTCTTGTGTGATGAAGACTTGGAGGACGACTTGGAAGAAGACTTTGAGTATTTCTTCTTCTTCTTGTCGTTAGAGTCATACTCCTTGCTCTTCTTCTTCTTGTTGTTCTCATTGTCCCACTGTGGACACTCAGAGATGTAGTGGCCAGGTTTCTTGCACTTGTGACATGTTCTCTTCTTGTAGTCATGAGCAGAAGCTTCATCATTCCTTGAGCTTGATCGTGAAGACTTTCTGAAGCCTTTCTTCTTGGTGAATTTTGGAACTTCTTTACAAGCATAGCAAGCTCCTTTCCAATGTCTTCAGGATCATCAGAACTGCTGTTAGATTCTTCTTCAGATGAGGAGACAGCCTTTGCCTTCAAGGCACGAGTTCGCTCATAGTTGGGACCGTAGATGTCTCTTTTCTCAGAAAGCTGAAACTCATGTGTGTTGAGCCTCTCAAGTATGTCAGACGGATCGAGTGTCTTGAAATCAGGACGTTCTTGAATCATCAGGGCTAGGGTGTCAAACGAACTGTCAAGTGATCTCAGGAGTGTCTTGACGACTTCATGCTTGGTGATCTCAGTAGCGCCGAGGGCTTGAAGCTCATTTGTGATGTCAGTGAGTCGATCAAACGTGAGCTGGACATTCTCATTTTCATTTCTCTTGAAGCGGTTGAAGAGGTTGCGAAGGACACTGATTCTCTGATCTCTCTGGGTTGAGACGCCTTCGTTGACCTTGGAGAGCTAGTCCCAGACTAGCATAGATGTCTCCAAAGCACTCACGCGGCCATACTGTCCTTTGGTCAGATGACCACAGATGATATTCTTGGTAGTAGAGTCCAGTTGAACGAACTTCTTGACATCAGCAGCAGTGACACCTTCTCCAGCCTTGGGAACGCCGTTCTTGACGACATACCATAGGTCGACATCAATGGCTTCATGATGCATGCGCATCTTATTCTTCCAGTAGGGATATTCAGTTCCATCGAAGACGGGGCACGCAGCGGAGACTTTAATTATCCCTGCAGTCGACATAGCTAAAACTCCAGGTGGTTAAACCGAATCACACAGAACAAGGGAGTACCTTGCTCTGATACCAATTGAAAGTGCTAGTGATCGACTAGAGGGGGGGTGAATAGGCGATTTTTATGAAAGTCTTCAAAACATGTGGAAGTTTCAAAGACAAACGATAGAAATAAACCTATTACCATGCAGCGGAAGGTAGACTACACTAGGCAAACCATAGTCAAGTATTCAATGAAGTGAAAGCACAATGACTAATAGCAGCTAGTCAGTAAGGATCAGGTAGGAAGATATTGTGAAGCCAATCAGAACAAGTAAACGCTCAGTGAAGCCAACTGGTGATGCAATCGTACAATGAATTCACAAGCACCAACAGTAAGTAAAGTGAAGGGAAGGATGAAACCAGTGACTCATTGAAGACAATGATTTGTTGGACCAGTTCCAGTTGCTGTGACAAGTGTACGTCTGGTTAGGGAGGCTGAGATTCAACTCAGAAGACCTCGTTTTCACCTTATTCCCCTTAAGGGACACACAGTCCTCGCCCAATCACTCTGGTAAGTCTTCAAGGTAGACTTCCAAACCTTCACAGACTTCGTTCACCGGCGATCCACAATGACTCTTGGATGCTCAGAACGCGACGCCTAACCGGCTAGAGGATTCACAGTCCTCAAGTGTAATAAGTCTTCAGATCACATAGACAGGAAGACTTACGTGATTCCTAACACTCTTTGACTCTGGGTGTTTAGGGCTTTATCCTCGCAAGGAATTCTCTCTCAAAGGCTTCGAGGTGGGTTGCTCTCAAACGAAAAAAGCCGTACTCTAACTCTGAGCAGCCAACCGTTATGGTTGTAGGGGGTGGGCTATTTATAGCCACTAGGCAACCCGACCTGATTTGTCCGAAATGACCCTGGGTCACTAAGGAACTAACACGTGTTCCAACGGTCAGATTTCAAACACACACGGCAACTTTACTTGGGCTACAAGCAAAGCTGACTTATCCAACTCTGGACAAGATTTGCTCTCATAGTCTTCACTCGAAGATATAGGATTTTGGTTAAGCATCACTTCAGTCATTCTGACTGGTTCTCTCGGACCCCACTTAACAGAACGGTGGTTCCTATGACTCAACAAAGAAAAACACAAAACGACGAAACTGCTAAGTCTTCGCGCTCCATAGTCTTCATGCGATGTCTTCTCTTGTCATAGTCTTCAATGTGAATGTCTTCACATACCACCTTTGACTTCAATGTCTTCATACATTTTTAGGGGTCATCTTTGGTAGGAAAACCAAATCAATGAAGGACTTCTACATGTGTTATCCTGCAATTCTCACAAACACATTAGTCCCTCAACTAGGTTTGTCGTCAATACTCCAAAACCAACTAGGGGTGGCACTAGATGCACTTACACTGGCCAAAAGGTTCTTTTACCGAGGCTTCCAATTACTGGCAGCGGGAGTGGTTTTATATTACAGAGCCCGTAGTGCTAAATGGGTAGCTGCCCCCACCTTCCGTCCCGGCCCACCGTTATAGCTCACGTCATCGGTCAACAAGGGGCTAGACTGGGGATTAGTGGATGAAGTGCGGACCTTACAAAGCCGCATCCGAAACCTCCTCGAGACAGATATCGATCTCGTCAGTGTGATCCAAGTGATGTTAGTTCGCCAAATCCTGCCCTGCTAGCGTAGGCCTCGCCGCATGTGGGAGTATAATCCAGAAGGACCACAAACCCTCCAACACTTCTTCGGCGCCACACACGAAGGGATGTGGAAGTTATTTTCCGGGGAGGAGAAACATCGGCCAGATACTGCTGAGGACACTGGCCTTAACTGTAATCATCTGGATACCCCGGTAAGCGCTTGACTTTCGAATACTTTGTGGTCATGCATACAGTAATATGGTACTGAGCAAGCTATCTTTTTCCAGGGCTGGATAAAGAAGGCGGAACTAATTATGTGTTCGGCCCCTCTGCCCGAGGGTCTAGCGAATCCTGTCCTAACAAGGATGCTGGCCCCAGCAACATACCAGATGCCCGAGAAGGAGGACGAGGCAGAGGGCAAGAGGACCAAGGATGGCCTCTATTCCTAGGGAACCTCGGACTTTGTGGCCGGAGGAATGAAAATCCCCTCATCCGAAGACAAAAGTGAAGGGGGGCACTATCTCCTTCCCTCCCAGGAAGAAGGGGGCCGCTTCCGAAGATTGGGAGAAGCGGGCTCCTAAGCGAGGCAAGATGCCTCTGGGGGGGCGTCCCGGTCCTAGAGGACGTTGAAGCGCAGTCTCATGACGAGGACAAGCCTACGGCCAAATAGTAAGTGAACAAGGCTGTTTTAAACCTATCCCGTTCTTTACTTATGATGCCTGGAATATATATTTTTGCAGCTCAGCGCGTAGTCCCCTTCAACAACCCTCTTCCTCGGGGGACCTTCTCCCGAAGATGATGGAAAGCGAGACCCCACTGGTTTCTCCGTCCAATAGGGCAGACGACCGTGAGGTGTCGTCACGGAGGGTCTCCCCCGACCAACAAGTGGTGCAAGGGATGACGAAGACGCTACACGAAGGTGATACTTCGGCAGCCCAGGGTCTGGGGAACAACAATGAAGACCCCGAATAATCTGGAATGCGGCCGGATACAAATAAACGGATCCCTTCAAAGGGTGACCGTACTCCTGCGGCTGCCTCCGGAGACCCAGAGGCGCCGGATATCTTGACGAACATGCTGCGGCAGGCGTCCGTTTCAGAGGAACATCGTACCTTGATGGGTATGGTGGTTAAAAAGGTCCTATCCGCAAAGAGCGTATTGAATGAGTCCTTTGTGAGTTTGCTGAGAGGGTTCGAGGTTTGTACTGTAATATGTGCAATTGTGTTTTATTCAGAAAATACACCTGTGTATGGACAGTAGCCCCTGAGACTCAGGTTGGCTTCCCATAGGAAGCGAACAGACGATCAAAAGAAATATTCGAGGACTAATCTGATTAACTTTGAACACAGGCTGCTTCCCCCTTGGCTACTTCCCAGACTGCGGATATTGCCAAGCTGCAACAGAAGCTTGATGTAGCCGGGGATGACATTACGTTAATCAATATGCGTCTTGATGAGTCGCAAGGTATGTATTCGGAGCAGTCCCTGCACATATGTTTTTGTGATATAAGCATGACACTGAAAGTTGTGCCTGGCTGCAGATGGTGCTGCCGCCATTGAAATTCTTCGGGCGGAGCTAGCCCGGGCCAAGGAGCTGGCCGGTGTAGTAATGCGACTACCGAGAAGGCATCGGCTGAGTTAAAAGCTGAACGAGCTGCTCGGTGTCAGGACGAGGAGAAGATATCCACAATGGCGCTTGAGCTAAAAAGTGCTGCTAGCCGGTGTGAACTCCTTGAGAAGGAGAATGAAGACAAAATGGCTGAAATTGACAAGGCCCTACGAGAGGCGAGAGAAGCGCGGTCTGAATCCAGAGCAGCCCGTGAGGAGATCTGGCAAGCTGGGGAGATTGCAGTTGGTAAGCCATTTTTGCTACAGGCTAAGTTCGGCGATCTGAACTATGCTCAGCTTAACCAATTGTGGAGTTCTCCAGACGAGTTTTTAGACTTGCCGAAGAGTTCTTCCGATGCGGCGCAGTATTATCAGGCGCGGGACGGCTATGCAACGAAGAAGCTTTTCTGGTCACAATTCGGTGCCTCGAAGCGCCCCTTGTTTCTGAATGAGCAGTTGTCCCAGTGGGCCGAGCTTCATAGGATATCCGGTGCTGCCATGAAGAACATTATAATCCGGTTATGGCCAACTGAGCATGTTCTGAACATTTACTTCGGCTTGGTGCAGCGGATTGTTGACGCAGTGTCGCATATCGACGCTGTGAAGCGATCGGTGTGCATCGAGGGTGCATGGATGGCTTTTGCCTGAGTCAAGACATTCTGGGGGAATATGAAGGCCATCGACGTTGCGGTGAAGAGTCCACCCAAGGGCAAGGACCGCCACGAACCAGAGCATTATTTTGAAGACGGCCTTGTAGCCGCTCGCTTGATAGAGGGTCAAAGCTCGAAGGACATAATGTTTGAGTGAAGTGTATGAGAATTGTACGAGACAATTTTATAGTAAATCTATTTGTATATTTTGCTCGAAAGCTTGTGTTCCTCCTGTGCGGCCATTTTAATATAATATGAAAAGTTTCCAGTCGTCGGCTTGAGCCCCCTTGTAGGAAGTACAGGGGTGTTCGAAAAAGCATCTGATCACTCCTGACCCAACATCTTGGTCCGTGAAGGAGGTGTCAATGCGGCGAACCAGGCAACCAGACTATAGGGCATTAACACTTTCACTTAGCCATAGGAGTTTTATGGTGGGTCTACGACATAGCCCCTAGTATGTATGTGACTTACTCATACGATGCGTTTACATAATTGACTAGAAAAGAGGTCCTTCATGTGACACAGAGGAATCTCTAGAGATAATTCCGATAAGTCATCGAGTGGTTGACCAGCTCTCGCCGCATCATGACACTCAGTTTTCGGCTTTCTCTACCGAGGTGTGTCACCGGGTGAACCCGTAGCACAATCGTAGTAGTTCTCCCTTTACTAACCTAGCCGATAGAGCGGAACATAGGATAGCAAGGACAGGAGCCGGGCAACCCAACTATTGACCCAAGACATGATTCAGAGCTGATGCATATAAGGCCAAACTCGCGATGCCAAAGTATGCTATAAAAGTTGTTCGGACTTTGTTGGCAACTCACTTGTTCCCGTACCGAGCCCCTGGCAAGGTAAGCTAGGGTATATCTATGAAATAACCATAGGAGGCGTATTCATTTCGCGAAAAGACGTGAGTTATTAATTCTGATAATTTGAACTGGGACCTGAGTGATATGCCAATGGTTACTTGATATACATAAAGGCCACGACCCCGACAATTTGATATGCCCTGGATCGAGGGCAGAGGAAAAAGGCATGTTACAGGCTCGAAAAGAGAGTGTGGTCTACAAAAAGTTATTTTGGACCTCCTGTCGCACGTCTGCGCCACCTGTCCTCGGCGAGGGGAATCCTTGAAGGGAGTAGCCCCGTAGGTCAGTGTACGGATCCAAACTCCTATGGGGTCGGTCATAGGTGTTTCCCCTTTGCGCCACCTGCTTTTAAGAGATAATGAAACAAAAGAAAATAGGAAAGCGGTTAAAGAATGTTACCGGAGTGCCTGCAGACTTGTCCGCATTGCGCTTCCGTCAATGCCCATGGTATCTTGAGTGCGTAATTATGTATGCGCGGTATAGTTTTAACGGGTATACGAGATGGGAAGCGGAAGCCGAACTACTATTTCTGTTCCGGATTTGATCGATCTTCAGGGGGAAATTGCTTCCACCCTCCGGCATGTAGCTGGTGAGCCGCTCCGTTGTCCCTATTGCCTGGTGGCCCATTTCCATTGTGTCCGGCGTTGAGCCTACCGGCCTGCTTGAGGACCCAACAGCTTCTGTTGGTGTGACAAGCTGGTTTATTGGGGTTGCCATGAATCTGGCAGGGCCGGTCCAATATCCTGTCTAGTTTGGATGGTCCGTTCTGTTTTCCTTGAATGGCTT